>NC_140813.1:4387500-4412500 GCF_050613455.1 Vespa mandarinia | reverse complement strand
CAACACGTAAGGCAATGCGAATCCCGTGGATTTAACGGATTAAGCAGGATCAAACGTACGACCGTAAGTTATTTTTGCATCAAAGTACGAGTATTTATGGACTCGCCAACGTCTCGGAGCTTTCACATTTTTTTCGTCACAAGCTTTCTCGATGAACAATTTTTCATTAAATTATTATAGTTTAGTACTGGTAGCACTTAACAATCATCCTTTAAAATCTTATACGGTTGCTTCCATATTTCCTTTTGAATTTGAAATCATTTTTATAAGCACACATATATATATATATATATATTTTCTTTTTCTTTTTTTTTATAAAATCGACTACAACGAATAGTCTCATAAATTTTTTTGAAAGATAAAAGAAATTACGTGAACTCCTTTGATTTTCGAGGAAGAAATCTGGCAGACAAAATTTTATTTCTTTTTTATTTATTATTATTATTATTTTTTTTTTCTTTTTTTGTCATTCTCGAAAGGCGATTTTCACGCGTGGGAGTTGCGATCGCCACCTTGCCCGTGGCAGCAGCCGATCGTGTGCCGAGGCGTTTATTCAAAAGTGCCTGCACGTAAAGCCGATATCTTATTCTCGAACGCTCCATTCGTTCTTCTTATGGCCACGCTATATCCTACCGGCTGTGGACGACATTCTTGTCCGCGTCGCGTAACTCCTTCGTCGTTTTAGGGCTGCGATCGGTCGATCGTTCGTTCGAACGTCTTCTGGCGATATCCTTGGACAGCTTGAAGCTAGTGATCTTTATCTTTATCGATCATCTTTATTCTATAAAATAAGTTGATTGGAAGATGTATTAAGTAGATACTGTCGAAGTTTAATATATTTGTAAATAATATAGAGAGTACTCGTTTATAAGAAAGACAGAATAAAATATAAAAAAAGAAAGAAAGAAAGAAAGAAAGAAAGAAAATGATTTTCGAATCTCATGATGTTGAACAAAAAACAAAGCGAAGTCATGCCTACCGTCGTTCGAATTTATATCCCTTGTCTGAGAAATAAATTTCATAGAAAAAAAAAAAAAAAAAAAAAAAAAAAAAACATAGAAAATCGTGCAATTCTCATCGACGTGTCCCTCTGATGAACTTTCTCAGGATTTTCTCAGTACTATTCCAATTTTCTACTCGAACGGTATGGGTAAGCAATTCTGATTCAAACGTAATAGATTGATATCGTCTTCGATTCCTTTCTCGCTATACTTTGGAAACGAAAGATCGCCGTAGATAAAAGAAGAAGAAGAAAAAAAAAAAAAAAGAAACACAACTTTACTTTCGAATTCCCTTTCGAATATAAAATTCAATCGAGTGAAATTTCGGCTATAAATGGGCGAACGGATAAGTTGCTTCTTTAAATTGATTTACCTATTAACGTAAATACGGATACAATCGATGGTGTTCACGGTATATAGAGTAGTGGTTACATTAATTGAACGTTTTTAACGATAATTGACTATTTAAAGGTTCGTTAAACGGGTCCTGAAATTATTCGTGACATTAATCTCATTAATTTCTTAAAAAGACGACGTAAAAAACGACTTTACAATAAGATGAAGCTTTTGATTCGAGACAAGCATTAGGTAGCATTTAAAACGAAATGCAACGTAGACTTAAAGCGTTCTATTTATCGAGTCGGCCGAAAGCGGAGACCGAGACGTCTTTTAAACGCGGCGAATCCCATAAGACTATCGATTCTCGCGAAAGGGGACGCTTACCTACCCCTTCCGCGGCCAACTCCTAATTTATTCACGTCGTAAAGGTGTACCCTTTATTTACGATTTTCCATAGCTTATTTTTCCTCGCGCACGTATATCCACGTGGAGTACACGAGAGTAAAGCAAACAAGAGAAAGAGAGAGAGAGAGAGAGAGAGAGAGAGAGAGAGAAAGAGATAGAGATAAAGAGAGAGAGAGAGAGAGAGAGAGAGAGAGAGAGAGAGAAAGAGAGTTCCTCGTCTCTCTTCGTTAGTCTCCTCCTGTACATAACTTATTAATTACGGTTGACTAATGCGCTCCAGCTGTGCCATGCGGCGGCGTCTTACGATTCGCCCTTCTCTCTCTCTCTCTCTCTCTCTCTCTCTCTTCTTTAGCAGCGAGTCACTAACTTTCTCTTGGAGCTTTCTCGGGTACGGCAGCAGCCCCTAAGAGAGGAAAGAGAGCACCAAGAGTAGGAGGAGACGACTCTTCTGAAGAAAAGAGAAAATCTAAAGAGTAAGTGAGAAAGAGAAAGAGAAAGAGAAAGCGAGTGAGAGAAGTAGAGATCGAGAGAGAGAGAGAGAGAGAGAGAGAGAGAAAAGGGAGGTAACAGAGAAGAGACGAGAAATGGCGAGGGAAGCCGAGGGAAGGCGGGAGATGGCGGGCAGTAACTCACGCCCCCGAGAGGATTACCTACCTTGGTGAAGCTGGAAGAGGGTATACCCCACGTTGAGCTACGATCTTGCTGCGTAGCTACGCGTTTCTCATACCGAGTGTCTCCGGGACTCTCTAGCGAGTACGAGCTTCGTTCTCTTCGTTGCGGGCACCGCGAGAACGCGGACTATGAGCTTGTATGAGCTTTACTTGAGCGACCTTTTCTAACACGTTCAAAGTAAAGGGAAGAGAAAGGACGTGTCGCACGCTAGGAGCCACCGGAAATTCGAAACTTATGACACGCGAAAAGGGAGCCACCCGTAGGCCACTCTTGTTTCTCGATGACGGAAGTAAGCGTTCTAATTACGAAAACGAAACGATTTACTTTTAGATCGACTCGTGCGATTTTTTTTACTGCCACGTGTTACACCATATTCGTACCTTTTACATATAAATCTCTTAAATGATTTTATGATTTTTTTTTCTTGTCTTTTTTTTTTTTTTTTTTTTTTTGTTATCTAATATTATCAATTGAAAATAACTCGATGAACGTATCGATGTAGGAATAAGTAATATTAACGATAGTACGAAGAAAATGGGGAAAAATTTGTAATACGAATAACGAAAGTTTGTAAAGTAAATTTAAATAAATTTGAACTGAAGTTTCTTCCATCCACAGTCAAACAGGATAAATTAAATTACATAGATTATATACCGAGGATCGAGTTAGGATATATCTTTCACAAGAAATGAGAAAAGGAATGATCCATGATTCGGTTTTATCGACAAAAAGTTGCATGAGGGAGCGGTTTAGAACGTAAGCCTAAGGGAACATCTTAGTAGTAGGTATACAGAAAATCGGTACGTTCTTCTTCTTCGTGCTACAGAGCAATTCACTTACTTTGATTTGATTGGTCTTCGCGTATGATACCAGCTTTCGTCTATGCAAGTTCCAAAGAGGAAGCTAAAAGGGAGGCCAAAAGGAGAGCACTGGGAACTCTAAGAGGGAGCTTCGGAATCGTGTTTTGCGAACCGCGAACAGAGTTATACCGCTAAATCCCCACCAGCAATCAACGTATTGGCTGTTCTTATTAGAGTTGGCAACAGCCAAACTCTTCCCATACTCCTCAAAACCCCACCCTCGCGTTTCCATTTATGCTCGAATACTCCACGAAACTCCCTTCCGTTCGCTAAGAAATCCCTTTCAACTTCCTAGATGATTTCCAGCGAACTGAAAAAAATTTCTGATTACTCGGCGAAATATCAGGATATACTTGGGGGTACATCTTTTACTTTCTTTTTAAACTTTTGTTCTCCCCCATTGGCCATCCATCGTTTCTTCCTTGTATTACATTCTCAAAGAAATCATAAAAATATCCAAATATTTTTAATAAAATTTTTAATAATTTAACAAATCTCTTTTTCATAAATTTAAAGTAAATATATTTTCTATTAAAACATAAGTTTGCGGGCATGTAATTTTATTGAAAAATTTTCTTTCAAGTTGTAACGAATGTACATGACCATTTCGAGCATATGTTCGTTCGTTCGTTCGTTCGAAAAGATGAAGGAAGGAGGAAAAAAAAAAAATAAAAAAAGAAAAGAAAAAAAAAGAACTAAAGATCCATATTCCTCGCACCTCTCTGGCAAAACTTTTTCGACGTAGATACGTCATCGGTTAAGAAGAACAATTCGTCGGACGAAAGTTTCGTTCGGCTGAAGTTTCAGACGAAATACGAGGAAGCATTTTTCAAGAAAGGCGTGAGTAACGATCGAAATATTTTCCTTCTCCCTAAGCGCGTGCTCTTCTCTTCTCCCGTTTTTCTCATCCGCAACGAATGCTTCTCATCCCCCCCCCTCTCTCTCTCTCTCTTTTTCCTTCACTATACCTTTCTTCTTTCCCTACCTCCCCTAAAGGTTCCTCTCCGGATGAAACACGTTTCACGGGCTCAGCATAAAACGTATCCACCCCCTTGGTTAAACAGCTACGCACGCTTCTCCTTACGCCAGTACGGGAACGTGGCGAACTTGGGATTCCCCTAACTTCGTTTCGCTTTTCGATATATCCCAAAGGGCCGAATGAGCAAGTGAGTGAACGAATATGCGAGCGAGAGAGCTTGCGGAGCTTGATCGAATTTTAGAAGGCTCTGAGAAAGAAATCGGGCAAAGAAACGGGAAAGAAAGAAAGAGATAGAAGAGATCCGTTTTTCTTTTTTTTTTAGGAAGAAGAATCCCGAGGATATTCGATAAAAATTGAATGTGATGGATGGTATGATAAGTTTCCCAAAAAAAATAAAAAAAAAAAAAGCAAAAAAAAAAATAAAATAAAGAATGAGAAAGGAAAAAAGAAGAAAAGAAATGAAGAAAAAAAATAGATTCAAAATGGAACGGAGATCGAAAGAAGTATTTCACTTTTAGAAACAAATGGGATATTCTCACGTTTTTCCGTCTCCAAGGATAAAACTAAAAATGTAAACCGGTATATCCTATAACTCCTCCGTGACTGTACGTGCGATTGTACGACTGAGATAATCGGTGAAGTTAAAGAGAGACACAAAGAAGAGGTAAAGAGAGAGAAGTTTCGCGAAACCTCGAAACTGGAAGAGACTAGAAGAAAGGAAGGAAGAGAAGGAAGGAAGGAAGGAAGGAAGGAAGGAAGGAAGGAAGGAAGGAAGGAAGGAAGGAAGGCACGCGCGATAAGAGACGTGATCCTTCGAGGTTGGTAAGGAGGGTGAAAAAGGAAGGGCATGAGAAGCACGTCGCATTTTCTACTTTGCGGAAACGTACGAGGGCCGCTTAATTGGGGTAGAGACGAGAGGAGGCGTGCTTTTATTTATAAGTTCGCTCGAGTCCATCGAGTTCCCCACTAGAGAGCGGTGCCTTTTCAGGGAAAGAGGAAGAAAGAGTAAAAGAGAGAGAGAGAGAGAGAGAGAGAGAGAGAGAGAGAGAGAAAAAAAGTGGGAGGGAAAATCGTCGAAGGCTCATGCTCCGGGAGAAACGGTGGAACCGTGTGACAAATAACCCTTATAAACGCTCCTCCATAATTCGAGTTGCTCCCTCGACGGTGGCTTGCGAGGCTGTGCGCAAAGTGACGCGCGCGAGAACCTGGAATGAGAGTCGCGAAGTTGCTCAGGGCAAAGAGAAATCGAGCGAGAGTTGGAAGGAGGGGGTGAGTTTGGATGGTGAACCACTTGATTACCTAGCGATAATAAACATCGCGCCGATATGAACTCGGTTTGACCACTGCTCCCTCATACTATCTACTCACCGAAACCAACAGAGGAAGAGAGAGAGAGAGAGAGAGAGAGAGAGAGAGAGAGAGAGAGACGACACACGAGCGCGGGCGCGTCTGTTGTGCGCCAGCCAACTGGCACGTAGTAGATACGTACGGGCGAGCGGTCGTTTCGTCGACCATAGATAGCCGGGGATACGGTTGTAAATATGATGCGTTTATTGGCTACCGTGATTCGTGACCACCGAGAAGGAAAGAGAGAGAGAGAGAGAGAGAGAGAGAGAGAGAGAGAGAGAGGAATGGAGGGACTGGAGAGAGTTGTGTGCTCGTGTCACTACTGTGCTTTCGTACGATTAACTTTAGTCCCAATGATTTCGAGACCTATGGCCGGATTACCTATGATCTATGAAAAGGTGATCTACGGGAATCATGAAAGAAAAAAATGATACTACATGAAAGGAATAGAGATGTCACGTTTTTTCTTCTTCTTTTTCTTCCTATTTATAATAATAAATTATCGAATAAAAATAAAATTTGAATAAGTTTTATACATATTGTGATTTTAATATAGATAGTTGATATCTACTCGTAATAAATTATTTCAAAAATCTTTTTCATGGTAAGAAGTTGGAAAGTGACGGCTCGTTGCCGAGCTCGAGCCGTACACCGTGTCGACGATAAAAATAAGTATATGTAGGTACAAAGCATGTCGGTAAACGATAGTATTATAGACGTTTATGCGACTCGATATAGACCGTATGTGCGAGAGTCGACGTAAAAGGCTGCCTGCTTATGGAGAGAAGTAGCTTGAGAGAGAGAGAGAGAGAGAGAGAGAGAACGAAAGAGGGAGAGAAAGAGAGAACAAAAAAGAGAAGAAAGAGAGAGAGAGAGAACGAGAGAGGGAGAGAAAGAGAGAACAAAAAAGAGAAGAAAGAGAGAGAGAGAGAGAAAGAGAAAGAGAGAGAGAAAGAAGAAAAGTCAGACGGGGTGGGTAGCTTTAGGACGGTCGTGCCGTTGCGGGGGAGGTGAAACGGGAGGGTTTTTACGAGGCAGTAACGGCCGATAAGGTGAGCTTGCGCCCCACCTACGAAGCTTATTCCGCTACTGTACCCAAGTGGCTGCTCGACGTTCTCTCTTTCTCATTCTACTCTCTTTTACTTTCTCTTTTCTTCTCTCTCCCTCTTTCTCTTTCTTTTTTTTTTTATCATTCTCGTGCTTCTAGTCATCGTCGTCGTAGTGTCGTAATCGTAGTCGTCGTAGTCGTAGTAGTCGTCGTAGTCATGCTGCGAACAACTTCACCACAGCTTTATTTAAAATCGTTTACACGTATCGCGATAAACTTCTCAAAGGAACTCCCGTTCGTGGTACCATCGACGTTTCTAAGATTTTTGTTCGTCTTTCTTTTCTTTCGATGTCGTGACATTTTTAATTCATAGATACTAGGGATAGCTTATATTTAATTCGTTCGCTAATGAATATCTAATCGTGATCTTTTTAATAATGGTAATTAATTAATGTCGTTTTGTTATTATTTATTACTTTAATAAAATCTTAATTAAAATAATATTATTGAGATCGGTCAATGATCAATCCAATAATCATAATAATAATAATAATAATAATAATAATAATAATAATAATAATAATGAAAATAGACAAATATAGAAATGTTATATCGCTGAAATAGCCCTATCGATGAATGTTATAGGAGCGAACGGACTGCGCAGACGCGGCCGACAAACCTACACGCGCTATCAAACGCTGGAACTGGAGAAGGAATTCCACACGAATCACTACCTCACCAGGCGGAGGCGGATCGAGATGGCACATGCTCTTTGCCTGACGGAACGGCAGATCAAGATATGGTTTCAGAATCGACGGATGAAGCTGAAGAAGGAAATACAGGCGATAAAGGAATTGAACGAACAAGAAAAGCAAGCACAGGCGCAGAAAGCAGCAGCGGCAGCGGCTGCGGCTGCGCATCAGCAACAAGGCGGCGGTGGGGGTCCTGAGGGGGGTAACTAGGGGTACGCCCTACACCGTAGCCCCCCTGACCACCCCACCGCGAATCCACACCACCCTCTGCTAGCGCCTCAATGTACACAGCTATACTAAGGTGAGTTTCTTTTTTTTTTTGTAGTTAATTTGCTTTCTTATTTCCTTTTTTTTCTTCTTTTTTTTTTTCTTTTTTTTTTTCATTTTTTTTTGTACTTGCACCATTTCTATTTCTTTATTTTCGAGCAATCGATTAAGAAATTTTACATTTTCAAAAATAAAAATATAATTTATCAACAATGGTTCTCAAAAAGTGTTAGGATTTGTATTGATGTTTTGTCTAAATCATGAGAGTTGCAATTTCAAGAAAATTAACTCTAATATCGTTTTCTTTTTGCATCGTTTAAAGTTTAACACACGATGGTTCTTTGAACGTTCGCGAAACAAAACGGAAAAGCATTCGTCAAGTTGGAACATTAACCAACCACGCTTTCAGCTATTTTCTTTTTTAAGAAATAAGTTTCCTCGGCGAATCTAATGAGAATATACCACGCGCGAGCGTGCTTTCATAATTTCATAAGTTATTCCGTTTGTGTATGCTCTTAAGAGAAGGGTAGACGCGTTCGCCGGCCGGAGTAAGTCTGTATTCCGTAACGTTGTGCAAACTTAATTTTTGTCACCCTATTTCCCTCCAAAATGAGAAATATTTATTTTGTCTGTTTATATCCGCGAAAAATACATTTCTACGTATTCTAAGCAGGGCAATTTAAATTAAAATTGCGAAAGAAAATTTCTTTGTAGGTGCATTTTTATTTACGTTGTTTTTTTTCCTTTTTTTTTTTTTTTTTTTTTTCTTTTCTTCTCCGAAAAAATAAAAGAATAGAATTTAAATGTCATTCAAATATGGATGCAATTAGTACGTGACTGAAAAATTCATTTCTCTATGTTCAATTGTTTATAGCAAGAATGTTCCTTGCATATCTAATTATATACGTAATATCGAAATGTTTAATTACCTGCGCGCATACACACATTGTGCGTACTCAACTAATATCTAAAATAATTTCTTTTTTTTTTTTTTTTTTTTTTTTTAAAGGAAGAAAACACGTACGAAAAAATTGCATTTCACGGTTTCAATTTACTCCCTATCAATATTTATCAGCTCACTATTAGCTTGCCCATTTGTCACTCCTGAAAAAGAGATACATATATATACACATATATATTTCTTCGTCTGGACGAGATTTCGAGGAAATCTTTTCTCGAAAATCGTGTTGCGATAGTAGGCGAGAGAGAAAGTTCGTTCTGTAAAGGATATAGGGGGTTGAAAAAAAGAAAGTAGAAAGTTTTGTCCAGGTAAAAAAGAATGTAGAAAAAAAGGTGATGTTTTCAGTGTGCTATCTATCCTAAAGATCCATCGTATAATTCGTATTTTCGTCGTGGGGCGGCTATTCATTCTCGGAAAACGGATGACCCTTCGAATGGCTTGTCCCGAGCACACCAATATGGCCTGTTAAAAAAAGGCCTAGCTTTTTCGCTACTTTCACGACGTTTCCTTTAGCCCTCGTGTGTACGATTTTTACGACACGTTTGCCGAAAAAGAAAAGAAAAAATAAAAAAAAAAAAAGAAAAAAAAAAGTAAAAAAAAGATCTTTTGAAACGCGATACCATTCATTTTATATCGAATTTCTGTTGGACTTCATCGAAAAGGGGAAACACTTATGTTATAGGTACGATTATTTTTATAATCTTATCGAAAGAAATGCGATTAAAGAGAATAAACGCTTTCATTGTATAGATATCCCATTGGTAAAGTATCGATCCTCTAAAAATCCAAGAAATTTATAGAGCGGATGTCCCAAAGCCGTTAGTCGATTGTCTCGAAAATAATTCTCTCGACTAGGTACATTGTATTTAAATCTAGCATTCTCATCGACTCACGTCTAAATGTAAAATAGTCATCGAATAGTCAATGAAAGAGAATTATTTAGATATCTATTCGTGTCTCGTGAACTCGAAATTTTCTGCTTCTCGAATCATCGAACATTTGGATAAATCGCAAATAACTTTGTTGGTGTTACCTACATAGAGATCAGAATTTAATGTGTAAATTCATGGAAAGTTAGCTACTTTTCAAACTTGCTTTTCGAAATCTAAACGTCGTCGCAAAGTCATAACGTTGCAATGCCGCGGGACTTGAGAATCGAGATTCGTTCGAGAGCAACATTCTTCTTAATCTTCTTCTTTTTTCGGATACCACGGCCAACTTCTCGAATAAATTCTCCCCTTGGCCATTTGTAATATTACCCGCGGAACGATTCCTCGATTAACTTCGTTGGATTGCGCTGTAATTGTACGGGTCGTTCGAGCTCAATTAAATAACGCTTCGAGGACGATATTTATTTAAAATGGCCGGGAGTGTTATTTATTTAATTGACGACATCAAATTCACGAATAATACTTACTAAACGTTATGTTACGAGTTCTTACTTTATCTGATACGGCTATATAATTAAATCGTTCGACGTTATTAAAGTTCGATTGATTATAAAAGGATTCGATGATTGAGACATTGATTCTGTAATTGAAACATTATATCACCATTGTTGTATCACCATATGTGCGTGGACGTAACTAAAGAATTTTTCGTATCGTGAATTCTTTCAATTATTAATATTCAAAATGTTAACTAATCGTAACAATTATTATAAGTAATATATTTTTCATTCCATGCATTCGTAATTAATATAGTATTTTACAAATTTATTGAAATTAAGCGTATTTTCATGTATCTCTTATCATTCGTCTATTATAATAAAAGAATGCAAATAAACGCATCTTTTTCGTATAACAGGATCGAGTAATATTAAGTTAAAAAAAAAAAAAAAAAAAAAGAATAGAATTTTCGATTCAACATAAAAACGCAATTAGAATGAATACATCTAAAAGTTAATGAAGTACATTGTTTTAATATCACTATAAAAATGTATATCATTGTAAAGCATGATAATAAAAGAATTCTTTTATCGCATCAACTTAATCGAATATAAAAAAAAGGCATTTGAATTTAAAAACGTACACCGAACATTAAATTCCATAAAATCGAGTGATACGGTAAATAAGACCTTAACGAGATTTGCTCTTAATCTTATTATAAAAATTTGTATAGCGCGCTAAATATAATATTGTAATTCGTAACCATAGTATGACACTGCCATCTAACGGAATTAACGACCTCTGGTATAGTTATGGCTGCTTCATCCTCACAAGTTTGTGGGCGTGGTTAAGGCGGAGACGAAGGAAAATAACTATTTTGTCGCTTTAATTCGTTACTAAATTTTTTCTTCGTAATAACAGTATTGTTACGTATATTAAATAATTCTAATTAAAATAATACATATATCGTTATATACTTTTAATATAATTTAACAATTCCAGTACGATAAGAATTTAAAGAAGATTTTGAAAGCGGCAGCTTTGATGTAACACTCCGCGGGCACTACTTTCTTTGCTAGATCCAACAGTACCAGATGGCAGCATCGGTCAACGGTATATCAACATTTATTTGTGCGCTCTACTTTACCGACTCTCAATGGGTAAACACAAATTTACAAACGCGCTCTATCCACTAAGTTGGCAATCGAGTTTGTTAGTTCGATGATCTTCCGTAAAGCGCATCATACTTTGTTTTTATCGACGTGGTAACATAAATGGCTAGGAAACTAAAATGCACGTGAGAGAAGGTTTATACTGATTCTTAAATATATTCGTCCTACTGTCTATATCGATAGCGTTATAAAAGAGGAAGTGACATTTTTATTAGAAAAGAAGGATCGACGTAACGTGATTTTATTATCCAATAAAACGTAATTTCCATGGATCGATGAAACACTTTGATCGTTTTTCTCTCACTCTCTATTTCTTTGACATAGATGTTCGTCAAACAGTGGGACGAGCTCTTTATTGGCTGTAAAGGAAGACATTTTACGATCCATAAAAACATTTATAGCGCTCGAGTCGTCTTACTTCGACTGTAACATCTCCGGTCCTTCCCCTTTCCCCGTTATATCCATTACCCCTTCCGCAGCCTTTCCAAGGGCGGCCACTGGCACGCGCGCTCTCTTGCCTGCCTTTGAGATTTACAGGTTACGCTCCCGGTAACACCTCGTAAACTTGGCTTAACGACTTTAACCGGGCCTAACAGCTTCCTTCCTGCAATCAGACCCTGACCTACCTCTTATGTTCGTCCTAGAAAAATCTTGAACCAACTGTCGTATTTCTTTCATCGATGAAACTATCATCATAATATTTTACAATGAAATTTATTGCCGATTAATAGTTACTTTTTATCGATAATATTCAATTGATATTCTTTTTACTTTTTTTATTTTTTTAATTTTAACCTCTTTCATATTACAAAGACTTTCAATCAAATTAATATTACTCGTATTTACATGCATCCATTTGTATAAGATATTTATTTATTATCTTGAAATTTTTCAATAAAATCTTCCCCATTGTCTTCTATCATAGATCTTTAAAGAAGATTAAGCTTTCAAAGTATCCAAACGAAATGCCTTATTACTTTCAGTCGTATTAAATCCACCTATACAATAGTGGGAGTCTTGTAATTCTTGAACGCGCGCTACCGGCTCACGGTAGCACGGCTCTTTGCTTTATGATTTGTTTTGATTACACTTCATTACCATTTTACGCCTTTCGCTGGCAGCGTAATGGTCTGGCAATAAGTCTTCTTCGTTGATTCTATCGCGACGTTTATGGCCATCATTATTAGCTGATACCACTTGAACTCTCGTAAAGTCTACGCCCGTGCGCGATCTGGCTCGTCTGGGACGTTCGTCCACTTGCACGCTAGTGGCATGAGTGGAGAGGGTAAATTGGTAGGGATAACCACGAAGAGACGAATAAGGGAGGGGAGACTTACGAGTTGGTCGATTGTCCGCTAGATTGCGTGCTTATGACTCGGTTATCTTCATAATATATATATATATATGCATATATACATGACATATTTGATTAATATGTTTGCGATTGTTAATGAAAATAATTTTCTTTTTTAATGACCAGTAGTAACTGAATATTCTATTTCTTTTTTCTTTTTCTTTTTTTTTTTTTTTATCTTTTTTATATTTTTTTTACTTCTTTTTTTTTGTGACCCCCCCCACTATAAAAAAACCATAGCTTATCATAATATTTATTGTATTTGATAAAATAATTATTTCAATATTTATTTTATTTGATATGATAATTATTTAAATATTTATTTTATTTGATAAGATAATTATTTAAATACTTAATTTATTTTATTGCGCTTGCTTTTTATAAATGTATAGATTGTAAATATGGAATATAAGTATAAGCGTATCGGGTGATAATAAAAAAAAAAAAAAAAAGAAAAGAAGAAGTACTTTTAAAGTAGTAAAAAAGAAGTCACTCCGAAAATTTCAAATATTCCAACGCCATTTCAAAAAAGAATCGAAGAACTTAGTTTAACATTCAAACGGAGCCAAGTCGTTTGCCGTAAAGCGAGCATCAAAGACGCATAAAATTAATCCGAATGCAACACCATCTTTTAGTTTAACCTCACCGAACTAAACGGCACGACTGGGTACGTAAACAAAAGATTTCCGCGTTTCGCGGTGATAATTTAACAGCTCCTTATATACTTACTGGGATCTTCCGCGAGCTACGAATATCCCGAAATCTGGTTTCGCGCGGTGGTATTAGCATTTAAAAGTGAGCAGTACCCGGCCTGCCGGCGCCATTGGTCCACATTTACACAACAATGAGGGTCCGCACTCTAAAAACTCCCAGAATCCCTGGGCTTGAAAGTCAGAGGCGAATCTGAGTGAGAGAAAGAGATAGGATAAGAGATGTGGAGTGAGGGGAGGGGGGAAAGAAGAGAAGCAGAGAATGCTAACGCCATCGGAATCTATCTCTCTCTCTCTCTCGCTCTTTCTCTTTTTACCTTTTTTCATCTCTCTCTCTCTCTCTCTCTCTCTCTTTCTCTTTGTCTGTCTCATTCCCCCTCATTCAGTCGGTTGCTCTCGCACGCACACAGGCAATCTCTCACTTAGAGATAAAGTTTGGAAGAAGGGGAGGATGAGTCGTCGTGGTAGGGAACACAGAGTGAAAAAGAAAGAGAGAGAGAGAGAGATATATAGAAAAGGAGAGAGCGAGAGAGAGAGAGAGAGAGAAAGAGAGAGAGAGAGAGAAAAGAGGCAACGACGCAAGCTAACTAGAAACTCGCAATACAAAACCTAAGACTTGAGCCTTTTCTTCTTTTTTTTTTATCCTGTTTTCGGGACCGGACTAACCTCAGAGAGGATAGCATACGATCCTCTCTCTTTCTCTCTATCTCGTTTCTCGGCCATGGATATTTCTAACACACACGACCCACCCATCCCAGTGGCAGTGATGGCGTCTGCGACGTTGCCAAATTATCTTACGTAACCACTTAATTTTCCTTCGATGCGATCCAATCGGTTTAACTTTTAAAACGGTACATTTTATTGCGAAGTAATTAAAAAACCTGTTATGGTTACGTTAAGTTAAATTAATATCTGATATTAGGGATAAGTGATAAAGTTACTTCGTAGATACTTTAAACGTTATCAACGATAATGTCGTTTGCATTTATTCGATAAAAAATTCTTTTATGTTAAATACATGAAAAATAGGAAAAATGTTATTACATACGATCAGTTATTTTAATTATAATAAAAATAATGATAGTTCTCAAGTCATATCTATTTCTATTTATTTTCCATCAATTATTCTTATTTTTAAATGTATTATCGTTCATCGTTAATAAAATTAATCATTATGTGTAAATTTATAGGATAACTAAGCGAATAATTGTGAATGTTGCGCAACTATTATTGTATTATTCATTAAGCTATGTGCTCGTTATCGGATCTCATTTATTCATATGATTAGAAAGAGTTATCTAAGCATTAATGTCAATCTCAAAGATTTTGCTTTGTTAACATGCTCACATACGTTTTTTTTTTACATGTGTAATTATTCATTCGATTTAACATTTGTCACCTAAGGACCGTAGTCTTTATTCCGTTTGTCAACTTGTAAATCGGTATGATAAAGTCGGAATCGTAAGAGCACGCGTCTCAAGCAAAATGTAACTTCAACGCAAAGAAATTGACGAAATTAATCCGTGCGGAATCACTTAATCCGCTTTTGATCGTTTCCAACTTCTCCGTTCATATATTTATATGGACCACCCAAGTACAACTGGCACGAGTGAAATGTTCCTTGACCAAGCCCACGTAATAAATAAATCGTTCGCCGACTTTATCGCGTTTCTATTTATTTAATCGCAAGTCTCGATAAAGATTTCATTCCGTATGCGGGGTCCATTTGATCGTATCGTGTCGTTAATCGCATCGTTGCATTTCAATTCATGGACAATTATATAATAGTTTCGCGTGCGGTATAACGAGTAATTTGTAATCTACAAGAAGCTTTCTATTCCATTGATATTACATCAAACGTTTCAATTCCAAGATCGTTATGTCTTTTCTATATTATTTTCCTAAGTGAATTTTAAAAATATGGCAATATTTACAAAAAATTGTTTATAAAATTTGCATATATATATATATATATGTGTGTGTGTGTGTGTGTGTGTGTGTGTGTGTGCACGACAAATATAAAGCAAAAAATAAAAAAGATTTCGAAATTCGCTGATAATAATATACAATTGTCAAACAAGCAATTTTTCCAATCGATAATACGTCAGAAGATACGAGCGAATGTGAAATTTGTCGTTGCACAAATTTTAATCAATAAATTTTCCAACACGTCGGACTAGACGTTGCATAGATATATCACTTCTACGGGTGTTCATATAAAGTTAATGCCGCTTCAATTATAAACGGGCCAACTCTTCCTCTTTTCCCCTCCCCCATATAAAAAAGTTCGTCCGAACGCGCATCGAGTTTTCTTTTCGTGGCTTTCTTGGGCCATTTATTCATCGTAATATTGAAATAAGCTTTCTAAACTTTTCGCGAGAGTTTGCCCGCTATACGACAGCGAAGGGGAGAGAATTTTACGAAGAACGAATAAAGGGGAAGGAGGTAGAAGTGCGAGCTAATTGTGATACACTTCGCGGCGGAATCTACATGGACTCGAAAAAGCTCATGAAAAGAAGCGAAAATATATTACGCGTATTGTCTTGCGAGCTTTTTCTCTCGTCAACCGAAGAAAGAGAAAGAGAGAATGAGTGAGAGAGAGAGAGAGATCATTTTACAAATTTAATTATATTATACTATATCGTATACTTAATTATTAAAAATATCGAAATCTAATGGTAACAAAAAATTTAATGGTCCTATTAACATCATATAACTTAATGAATATAGATTATTGGATTTTCTTCCTATCTCTCCTCGATATAATATTGTCGCTGTAATAAGGCACTTTGTGGATTTTGTTACGATCGAAAATTTGCCAAGAGATAAGTTATTATTTCATGAGAATTTAAATTTACTTTCAGCCGCGTAACATTCTTTTGCAATACGATGAAAAGCTTTAGTAAGAAGTCCCCGCGCTTTCATCGAGAGACGTGCTCTAAGAACGGCGGGACAGCTAATTGTGATACACCCCGCGGGGAGTTGCGTTGAAAGTGTCGAGGATCTCGAGGTGGCGCGGTTCCGAGCTTGCTTATACGAAGTTAAGAAGCAGAAGCGGAAAAGGGTAGGCAAGCGGGAGAGGGTGAGAGAGGCGTCGAGGAGGACACTACGTAGTTAGTTATATACGCTGTGGCTGTGCATGTTGCCAGTAGCGTCGGTGTGTTTTTCATTTTCTTTATATCACCCTTGACGCTCGTAAAACCATTACCCGTGACCGAGCAAATGCAACTCCTATATAAACTCTATTGGTGTGTTCATATATACCACGTTTACTACGTGTCCTTTTCGTTCTTTGACGATACTGCCGAGTTCTTTTGGTTCCGCGTTCTTTTACCACCTTCTACCATCCACCACCATCACCATCACTAGTTGAAACTCGTCGTTTTGTGTTTCGCCAAGACCAAGTCAATTTCCTCAGCAATGGTAAACTCGACCCTTCGGCTTTTATCCTTGGCATACCCACGGGAATGATCCGAGCTTTCTCATCGTCGATTGGATAAATTCCGTTTGCTTCGTTATCTACTTGCCAAGTTTGACTTACTAGGTGGGAAGAAAAAAAGTGATGGGTCATCCATCGACTTACATATATATTTAGATATCATTTCAAACAACCGGAACTTGGCCGCATTTCTTCGTCCACCGTTCTCTTTCAAATAGATTCTTTTATTCCAAATGTTTCATCGTGATCGCGCTCTTTATAATAGCTTCACGATGACAAATTCTTACAACATTAAGATTAACGTTATACTGAAAAATACGAGACATCTGAATGGTTAAAAGATTAAATCAAGTTTTAACACCCGTTGATATAATAGAATAGATTCAAATGAGATATGAATTTTCAATAAGCCATCAATATTTCCAAACGGGTATTTTCCTTGATTCAAAGTTAGTTTCGCAAAGTTTAAGGCGTTCATTACGCACGAGCCACTTTGGAGGCCGTGATGTGTAGATAAGTCAGTTAGCGACTCGCTCTAGCGCGTTCCATCGTGGATCCTTTTTTGCGTAGCGCCCTCTTATTGCTCTTCTCTCTTTCTCTCTTTCTCTCTTTCTCTCTTTCTCTTTCCGTTCTCTTGCTCACACTTGTCGGGTGATTCATCATCGGTGTCGTTCTCTTTCTCTCTCTTTCTCTCCTTTCTCTGGCTCGACTGGCTGGTCTGGCTTGGCTGGCTGCTTTGCTGGCTTTGGCTTGGCTGGCTGGCTGGCTGGCTGGCTGGCTGGCTGGCTGGTTGGTTGGTTGGTTGGTTGGTTGGTTGGTTGGCTGGCTGGCTGGCTGGCTCGGTTTCTGGCTTTCTGGCCCCCGAACCCGCGTACACTACCGAGCCGCGCTTCGTCTTCCTTCTTCTACGTAGGTACCTACACGTTGCTCGTTTTACTCCCACACTGGATCCGTACCAACATGCAGTTCTGGCGCGGCAGGGCGCTCTCTCCGAGTGAACTTAAAGCCAGATATTCTTTGCATTCTTTCCGAGCAGTCATCATATACTCGAGTTTCGACAATATCGAACTCTTCTTTGTACCAAATTTAATTCCTCGTTCCTTTTCTATTTCTGAATATCACCGAGAAATAAATTTATATCGTATTTGTTCTTCGAAAATGATAAGTCGAATAAAAAGCAATACAAAAGAATAAGCTACTAAGATAAAATGGAAAGATTAATATCTATCACTTTTATCTATGATATTTCATTTGGAATAATACGTAAGATCTTTAAGATCGTACATATAAGCGAATTCTCATCGGAAGCCACGTGTCCTTGACGTCGCAATCGGCAAGAGATTTAGGTAAAGTTTCTTGACCGTTAAGAGCCGTCGGATCAGCACCTTCGTCCACGAAGATATCTCGAATACTTGATACAACACCCACTATTGGGCTTCGAGTATGCGATATATCTAAAGCGATGCATCACTCGGCTATATCACTCCGTGTCACGAAAAGATACGGTAATATTTTCCTTCCGACATTCGCGAACGTCGGCGTTGTCGGCGGTGTAAACACTGCGGGGGCACGAGAGCGAGATCGGTGCCAAGCCCCTTTTCTTTCCTCGTCGTTTCGATACGTTGTTCGCTCGTCACTCGTTGGAAATCGATTATGGCACCGTCCGTGTGCGCTGCTTTCAAACGTTACTCGACAATTCAATTATTCACGGACAGCCCTCGCAATAACATTCTGACAATATTATTAAAGTTATACACGGCACTGTATATTTCTTATATACTCGGCATTCAACCTTAAGATTTATATTAGCTGTTTTGATATTTCTCGCGGAAAAAATTGATATAATTGGGCCTGAGCGAAATGGTAAGAATTTGCGGAGGAAGATCGAACGTTGCTATAGTAAAGACATTTTTAAAGATTATGAGTGGATTCTTTCGTGAAAATTCAACGTTTTCAGGTCGACGGTGGCGGAAGGTGGGATTCCAGTAATTCGGTTATGGAACGGTTGGTTACTGGAGAGAGAGAGAAGTGGGCAGGGTGTCGGACAGTGGTATGGGTCGAGTGGTAGTAAGGGTAGGGGGGAGAGGGCGTTCCACGGCGTACCCTGCATGGGGTAGCTTGCAACCTCACGCGACACTAGAGCCATCTATATCCTCAAAGATTTATGGGTTCCTGGTGCAGCGGCTGCTCGGAGCAAGTACACACCGCACAATATCACGTGGTGCGGTGTTGGTGGTGCCCCCTGTCGCGACGGCCGCGCTGTCGCCCCGCAGGGGTTTACGCGCAATTCGCGCTCGTGCACTAACCTCATAAAAAAGTTGCTCCTCGATCTCAATCCGATCGGATCCCTTATCTTCTTTCTTTTAACTCGGCCGATTCTGAAAGATCCGACGATTCTCGCACGTTTCTTAACCGTAGACCAAACTGGATTCTCTTGAATTTCGAAGTCAAGATTGCCATCATCGCTATGGTTCAATCTGCGCTTCGTTTTTTTTTTTTTTTACTACCTATTTGTTTTCTACGTTAAGAATCCCCTACAAAAATTTTTTTTTTCTTTTCTTTACACGACTGGAGAAATCTCTGTTTTTTCTTTCTTATTTCTTCGTTCTTCTTTTTCTTCGTTTTATATTATCAAGTTATTAGCATAAACTTTGTCTTGATTAATTCGACTTGTTATTCCTCAGAATAATAATTAATAAAAAATATCGACGAATATTCTATTAACAGGAATAAGAGATACGCAATTGAAAACGTAATAACGTATTATTACTCTTTCCGGAAGTAATCGTGAGAGTACTGGAAAAAGGAAGATCAATGAATGGAAAAGAAATTAAATGCTTTAAAAGAAAGGTTCGATCTATATGTGTATAGGTAAAGTATATAACGAGATATATGTATGCATGTATAACAAGTGATCGTATTCGTGGTATGGAAAGGACGAAGCGAAAGCAGAGGTTTTACAACAACCCCCTTGACACGGCCGTCAATTCGTACTTCCCACGATATTCTGCGTGAGTAGTAGCGAGGAGATAGAGAGAGAGAGAGAGAGAGGTAGAGGGAGAAAGAGAGAGAGAGAGAGAGAGAGAGAGAGAGAGAGAGAGAGAGAGAGAGTGAATGAGTGGGTCGTTCTAGTATTGGTACGAGACGAGGGTGAGGACGAGAACGATATGAGTACGGGTATCTACCTACTACCTATGCCAGTGCACTCCAACCCAAGCAAACGGCCCGTTCCACCGATGCGGCCGGTTTACGAGCAACCTGTGGTAACGAGAGCGATAGATAATAACCGCTCCGTGCTTGACTCTCATCCCCCTTCTCTCTCTCTCTCTCTCTCTCTCTCTCTCTCTATCTCTCTATTTCTCTCTTTCTCCCTCTTTCTACCCCTTCGGTCTCTGTACGTTTCTGCACGTACGCGTCAGCTTCATTTATTTTTTACCAAGTCCGGAATCGAGCGAGCATCACGTCGAATGAAGGAATCCCGTCGGTTCCATCCACCATGTAGAATTATTTACATCGGCACCAAGCCCCCGAGAGATTTTGTTTGACAACGCTTATAACAACGATGACTGTCCAGTCTCTACGTCCCCTCATATCGTATGCGTTAAACCTTAATCACATTGCTGAATATATGTAGATATACCTAACTCGTATTCGGTTCCTGCTTCTGCTCGATTTTACAAGGTTCTTCTTATTTTATTTTATACGTATCTTCTTCTTTTGCTCGATTCAAGAGCATACAGAAAGATGGCGTAGGTATGTCGTACACGTTTATCGTTCGAAATAAGACTCGTCAATTTATCTTCGTTATTGTTTTACAAGAGCGAATAACGTGTCCCGTAACGAGTCCTTCGAGTAGTAAAGAGATTATTTATTATAAGTTTGAAAGGAGCACCTGCGTATACAACGATCCTGTGAAATTATTATCAGAGATGTTTGGTTCGATATGCTTCATTACGATATCCGCATGTTACCTGATAACGTTATTATACGGATAATTAAAAGTAGTAGATAAAATTGTAATAAAGATATAAAATGAATAAACGAAACAAATACTTTATAGGTTTATACAATGAAATAAAGGAATCGATATATTTTGTCTTCATCGATAATTGACATAATAACATATTATCTGACGTTTATTAATTAATAATAATTATCTTAATAAGATAACGTATAAAAACTTAATGTTAATTGCGCATAAGTATTAAGCTTAACATTCTTTTTGAAATCTAATCAAACCGAATCACCGGACGGTGAATTTTCTTACAAGGCCTTATGTTCCCTCGAGTCGTCTCGCGGAATCACGTTCCTTCGGTTTTTACGAGATTTAAGCGTCGTTACGTTCTCGACGCGCAGGCGCGCGCGATGGAAATTTATTGCGGCTTAAAAACTCTAGCTCCTTCGAAAATCCTGATAAATGTCCAAAGAAGCGCCGTTAGTGCGTGTAGGTATACGTGTGCATGTACATCCATATATATATATATATATATATATATATATATATATATATATATACTTAATGTATATTGGTGTTGGTGTCCATAGCAATGTAGATGTGGATACACCTACAATCGAAGAAACTCTGAGAGAAGAAGGAAAGGCAAAGTGACTCTAGGCCGAAATGCAAACTGTATGATATACAAGGTCGTCGTACAAACAAATGTCGACGACTGGCATAATCGTGCCAACGTTACGTGCACGTCTTTAAGAAGATCCAAAAAACTTTTTCACCACTCGATTTATCGTTCTTGTTAGAAATGATAAGGATTCGGTAATCTTTGAATTATAGTTCGCCACTATCTAATGCCATAGAACTCGTCGTCTACTATAAATTTCATATGATGGTTTACGCAAAAACGTAAACTTTTACGCGACGTGATATCGTTCGAAATAGAAACGTATAAATTCATTGATAGTAGGTATTTAAATTTTGAAAGATAATTGACGCAAATATTTGTATCGATATGCATGTATATATGTATCAACAATAATTAAATGTCAATAGTATCGATATATATGCATATATATATTCTAAAAAAATATATATATATATATATATATATATATAAATTCTTATTCCGAGTAAAATTTCTATACCTATAAAAATAAATTTTACTATGTTTTCTAATAATAATATTTTTAAACTAATACGATATGATAATTTATGAAAATTTAATATATTTTACGGAGGAGGAAACGTCGATACGTCTTCTTCTCTCAGACTGCAATCTTTTTACTAACCAAAATCCAATTATTCCGCACAAAAGAGGGACGATGGATGTGAACGAGAAGATTCTTTTTGACAAGACAAAGCATCGAAAAAAAAATTGCCAGGGAAAAGTACAAAGGGTGGTGCCTGTAGAAATGGCTACGAAAATGAATTTCGTTTCTCCATGAAAAAGAGAAAAGAGAGAGAGAGAGAGAGAGGGAGAGAGAGAGTTTAAGATCTTCCTGCTATTTCTTTTCTTTTATTCTTCTTCTTCTTCATCTTTTTTTTTTCTACTTGCAGTTTTCTTTAGCTACGCATATCAAGAGGCTCAGGACAAACAAGTTTTTTGCGTACCTTTTTAAGGGTGTCCAATATTTTTCACTCGTTCTTTTTTTTTATGACTTCAGGTATAAAAAAAATATGAACTATAAAATAACAAGAAGAAAACATTATAAACCTATTGTATAAGCTTGTATTGATTATACTGCTCTCACGCGTAATCTAACAATCAAATTAATGTGTGATAGAAATTTTTAAATGTAATAAAAATATCTGACAAAAGTAAAAAAAAAAAAATTCATATACCAGATTATACTTCTCTAAAAATGGATTAATTGGAAAGTATTTGTTTAATCGTATAAACTTATGCAAATAATTAAAGCGTATTTAATCAGCTATTAACTTCTATATTACTTGCATAAGAATACAAAATATAACATATAAAAAATAATAGTAAGAAGAAATGGAAAGAAAATTTGTTGATGTTTATCTTAAATTTTGAAATATACTGATATGATAGTGAATGTAAGTAGAATAGAAAGCATAGAAAGCACTATAACTTGAAAGAAATTAAAATTTTTCAATGGCTTTCTCTATGAGATTATATTAGAATTCTATTCAATCTATTTATCTGTTCAAATATAATTAGAAATATAAATCGTAAGTACATTAATTTAAATCAATTGAAATTATAGATTGAAAAAATTATGGAGAAGTTTTGAAATGTGCAGTCATTCGCTCGTTTGTACTTGTATCTTAAAAGATATCGATATATCACAAGTAATATTACCAACCCAGATCTCACCACGTGGAGGTTAGTGTATCTGGTGACTCTATTCTATAAAATCCACTTTCGCGTAGTAATCTAATCGAATTTTCGAACAAATAAAACTAAGTCACAGGTAGAATCTTTTATCCTGTTCATGAACACCCATGTCTGTGCTCGCGGACACGCGCGCAAATGTTCTCTCTCTATCCTTCTCATATTCTCGCGTATAAAAAATCGATAATGAATCGAAACCATTCGACGATACATCGGATTTATCCGATCGCAGATGAATCTATGTCTCAATGATTCCTCAATGATCTTTGGAAAAGTAGATGAAGAAGATGAAGAAAAGATAGAGAAAAAAATTGAGATTAAAAAAAAAACCGAAGAAAGAAAAGAAAATAAAATCGGAATGGCTTTACATAACAACGACGAAACTCAGAATGAGAAGGAGGATATTAAATATCGCTCCACCCAAGCAAAACCAGAGTACCAAAATTCGAGCTCGATTTTTCTTTACTGAAAGAAGAAGACCCGCCCAATGTCCCATCCCAAGGGCCCACACTCAAGGGCCCTATCCGATGGTCCTTCCCTCGACGGCCCTTCTCTCGATGGTCCAGCCTGAAAAAAAAGAAGAAAAAAGAAAAAAGAAAAAAGAGGAGATAGAAAAGAATAGTGAAAGAAGAAATTTAATAGGAAAGAAAAAAAGGTGAGTTACAGAAAGGTAAAAGAAATCGAGAAAAAGGAAGAAAATTGATAGAGATGGGGGATTCGTCCTTAGCAATGATGAAGGTTCATCTAGCTTAGAACAGAAATTAGAATTTTGAATTTTTCAATGCGTTTCTCTAAGGAATTATATTAAAATTTTAACGATGAGGCTCAGAACGAGAAGTAAACATATTGAATCCCGACGAAAACTGAAGTATCAAAATCAAGCTCCGATTTTTGTGTATTGAAAGAAAAAGACTCAGCCAAGGGTTAAAATCTAAGAATCCCTTCCCAAATATTTCATCCCAAAAAGAGCTTTACACGATGCTGAGACAGCAGCTCGTATAAAGGCCCACACTCATGGATCCCATTAGAGACTTATAAATAATAATTAATAAATGTAAATAAGAATAAATAAAAATAACAGCGAACATAAGTGCGATACAAAAGTTTACTATTCGTTGCTCTAAGAAATTATTTTAGAATTCTACTATATTTAATCATTTATTTATTAAACTATTAATAATAATGTAAAATGTGAGTAATTTAAAAATTACTTAGACATTTATTACGTATATTTAGAATTAAAAAGAAAAAATTTTGGATTAGCATTGAATTATCCAGCTATTCGTTCGGTAATATTTGCATCGCATAAAATTTCAACATATTACAAGTTTCGATATATATTATTACGATCGTTGTAATATAGCTAAGAATATTTTATTATTTAAATATTAATTCATTATAATTCATATACATCGTACATTGTTTAATTATTAGTAAAATAATTTTATTTATTAATTATTCCTTTTCAAGTTTACGATTTCCATTTGTCGAATGTTAAAATTACATTTATTTCCCATTGATCGTGTCTTATGACCATCGTAATATTGTTAAGAATGATCACAAGTTGAAAATTTTAAAATATTGAAATATTGAATTAAAATTATTTCAAGTTTCTCGAGTATTACTAGTCTTTTTAATGTTTAAACGTATATACTATTGTTTAAATAATAGTTTAATATACTCCGTGTTTATTAAGGATTATTTAAATAATTATAAAATTATCGAAAGTATTAATTTATAAGTTTTCACGTTTAGAAAGAGAGAGAGAGAGAGATTGTCGATGTTTATTCATTGGAATATAAAAGACAATTATAACTCGATAATCATCAAAGTTAATAAAAAGGACCATATATATTTATATTATACAAAGGCAATTATATAGAATACCAAAAATCTTATTGAAATTTTAAATAAGAATTATTTTAATTTTCTCGAACGATCTCTCTGAATGTTTATGCGCATAATAATATTATTTAAATAATATTCTAACAACGC
>NC_140813.1:4320000-4385000 GCF_050613455.1 Vespa mandarinia | reverse complement strand
GTCGTCGTCGTCGTCGTCGTCGTCGTCGTCGTCGTCGTCGTTGTCGTTATTGTCTTGGGGGATCGACGAGATAGCAACGTTTTTGCGTACGCGTTGCGGACGACAAACGACTAGAGCTCGTCCGTGAGCCTTTACGAAACCTAAATACGTAATGAAGGCTAAACAAGTATTCGTAAGATAGTGATTAGCGAGTAGAGATTAAAGCAAAAAATACAGATGGATGATTAATTAATGGAGGAATGGTCGGGGAGCGAAAACAATGCCGCGAAAAACAACTGGCTCGTACGTGAGCTACGATGAATTTCTTTTCGCGGCTCGATGTACAAATACCGTAGGAGTACGTTCTTCTTCTTTTACTATTCCCTCCTCCTCTTCTTCTTCTTCTTCTTCTTTTTCGTCTATCTCTATTTCTATTTCTATTTCTTATTGTTAATGTATTATTGAACCTTTAAATTTATCGTCCATTTAATTACAAAACCCGGGCTCGTGCAGGCATTTACTTTCGAACGATCCGACTGAATGAATTCCTGTTAATGGCGATGTTATGTTTTTGTTATTTTTATTATGATTGCAAGACGAGACACAAGAATACGTTTCTGTCGTCTATGACATTGAAAAGTTAAGTGTACGAAATATTTGTTTGTTTTGTTTTTTTCTTTTTTAGTAATCTTTTTTAGTAAAATGAACGGAACAGACGACGGACAACTGATTCTTTCGATCGGTGCAAAATGTTATTTTATGTTGATATGTTCGCGATAAAAATTTTGTTGATATTATATAAAAATTTTTATGAGAGGCACGTATATGTTGCTCGATAAAGAAAAGAGATATAATATTTTTTTCAGGAAGTGTTCGAAATGTCTTCAAATTTTTTATGTTTTTTATTATTTTTCTTTTTTTAATTTTTCTCTTTGTTTTCTACTACTCTTCGTTCTCCTTTCTATTTCTTTTTTTCTTTTCATCGTCTAACGTCGTCCTCCAAGAAGCAAGACGGAAATAGATTTATAGAGAAAAAAGCTATATATATACATATATATATATATATATGTATATATATATATATATATATTCTAGCTATATATATATGTATATATATATATATTCTAGCTATATATATGTATATATATATATACATATATATATAAATATATATATATGTATATATATATATATATATATATATATACATATATATATATATATATATATATACGTATATATATATATATATGTATATATATATATACATATATATATAAATATATATATAAATTTTTATATATATATATAAATATATATATATATACATATATATATAAATATATATATAAATATTTATATATATATATAAATATATATATATATACATATATATATAAAAATATCGTATGTACCTACCTTAGTACCTAGAAAGCCTGCGAGACGGGAAAGAAGAGCGTGTCGGCGCTACCATAAATAGTAACGCTGTTCTCTAGTTAATGTATGTATACGAATACCTAATCGCTAAGAGGGGGGGGGAGATTTTGCGAGAAATAAGATTTTAGATAAACCGCAGTATTTCGTAAGAATGAAAATTGTAATGTTAATAAATAATTATTTATTTTGTGGATCTCGGAAAGAAATAAGAACAAAACTAGAATCTTTTATCTGCTACGCTGTGCTCAATAAGTTATGAATTTAGGCAAGAGTAGGCATAATTTAGAAGGGTAGACGTTACCCGCGTGCGTAGTGGTAGACGTATTTGTGTAAACGTTTTAAAGTGGCGCAACGATCCTTTTTTGTAATATATTAGAATATTCGTTGTTTACCAATCCGAATCCCAGATTGTCTGTGTGATAGTGAACGAAAGAGATAACGAGAAAGGGAGAAAGAGAGAGATAGAGAGAGGGAGAGAGAGAGAGAGAGAGAGATGAGAATGCGCATGTGTATATGTGTTTCTGCGTGTGCGTGTGTATGTGCATATGTATGTGCGTATGCGTGTGCATGTGCGAGAAAGAGAAAGAAAGAGAGAGAGAG
Organism: Vespa mandarinia; assembly: GCF_050613455.1. Taxonomy (NCBI): domain Eukaryota; kingdom Metazoa; phylum Arthropoda; class Insecta; order Hymenoptera; family Vespidae; genus Vespa; species Vespa mandarinia. The sequence goes on along the minus strand of NC_140813.1, from coordinate 4,382,984 downwards.
AGAGAGAGAAAGAGAGAACGTAAGCAAAAGAAAAAAAGAGAAAGAATGAATGAATGAATGAGCGAATCAGGGCCACACCTGCCGTTTACGTATAACGTTGTAATGAAACGCTCTCTTTTAGGAGCGGTCATCGTTTCGAAGCCTGTTGTAATATTACATTGATTATACGATTGCTAAAAAAATAAATGCTATATAAACTTAATCACGAGTCTTCGCTTCTTTCGCTACGATTTTTCGTCGTAGCACGATACCCCTATCGATATCACCTATTTCCACTTCCTGAATCCTTTTCTCATATATTACGATAATTAAATGAGCTTACAACGTTAGAATTAATATTTCTCTTCTTTTGTTTTTTTTTTCTTTATTTTTTTTTTTTCTTAAACAATTACTCACGTTCATTTATTCGTTCGAAGTTAATTCGATTCGAACGATTTTATTTTAACATACGTTTTTCAATCTTTTCACGCTCGCCCGTGATCGAGATAAAGGATAGAAAATAGAACGGATATTAGATTTGCAGCGCGAAAAGGATTCACCGAGGCAAGGATAGTTACGTAAGATCGCCTTACATAGTCTCTCTCTCTCTCTCTCTCTCTCTTTCTCACGGTAGGTTCTCGAATTCCGTCGTAAATCCCATTAAACGTCCGCAGAATCTTTATCAATTCGACGGCAATATCCGGTGACCGGCGGAGGAACGTGCGAGTGCGGCTTTACGACGCTTAAAAGCGCTCGTCGTTGTCGTCGTCGTTGTCGTCGGGTTGGGGGAGGGTAAGCGGGAGTGGCATCGTACGACAAAGAGGGTGGCAGCTTTTGCCAGAAAAGAGCCGTGCCTTTAAAGGGCCGACGTTGATCCAGGGGTCGAGTTTTCCGCGTACGCTCATAAGTCTCCAAACGCTCCGGGATATTAATATGTTATTGCGGAAAGACTCCCTCATGAAAGTCGACAAGGATCGCAGAAATATGTCGCATGCGCGCGCGTGCTCGCGCGCTCATCCACAAAAGCACACGTACGAGCGAGAAAAAGGGATAGGGTAGGATTCTCCTCGTCGATAGTGTGTCCTGCTATCCTCCTACATGGTCACAGCTAGCTTCAACGAGCCAACACATCTACGTCGGCTGGACCGTTCCACTGGAATTCAGCAGACGCCATTTGTATTAATGAAGCCCAACCTCCCCTCTCCCACCCTATGAAGTCCACGCCACACTCCGACAATGCTGCACACCCGATGAATTATGTACTTACGCTCGAACCGAACGAAACACCGATATCTAGGCACCGAGCTATGCTTTCCCATTTCTATCACGCAAAAGTTCAACCCTGGACCTTCGGCTTTTCTCGTCGTTCGACCTGAATATCTCATATTTTTCTTTTCTTTCTCTCTGTCTCTCTCTCTCTTTCTCTCTCTCTCTCTCTCTCTCTCTCTCTCTCTCACTATCTCTTTCTTTCTCTTTCTTTCTTTCTTTTATTCGAGTCATTCGTTAGGTCGAGTCATGTGCATTCGTTTCTACCATTGGTCAATGAATCAAGGACTTTTCGGCTATCTTTACAGCGTATAGATATTTTTATTTTTCATTGCTCGGACCGGTATTTCGAACATTAAGAAAAGCTATATAACACATCGTCCTAACGGTAACTCGTTTTAAATTGGAGCAAACATATCCATCTTGTAGGATGGATAGAATGACCGACGAAAAGATTAAGCACGAGGATAGTTAAGAATTCGTGCTTTTTTTCAGACAAGGGATACGAAGAGAGTTGGTTCGCCAGAAGCTGCGTAAGCACAACCCATTATCCGAAAGACATAGGGAACATCCATCACGTCCTGGAGCGCGGATAAAACGACCGCTTTACTTTGGATTACAGGGGGTGCAATTTACAGCAGGCGCGAGAGCACCTGTTCGTTCTTCCTGAGATAGAAAGGTGGGGTTGGGAGAACCGAGGGAACGTAGAGGGTTGGATATCTTCGAAGGGGTGTGGGAATAGCGTGCCTCGCAGACGTTGCGGTAATTGAATCTCAGTAAGTCCTTCTATATAGGTGTATCCACTTAAGCAACTGCCCCACCCACCTACCTTCTCCTTTCTTCTTTGCCTTTTCGATCCTTCTTCCTCGTGATTTTCTCTTCTATATCCTCCTCTAAGAGAAGCTTTACGTTCTTGATGAGCAAATTCTCTGCCAAGCCCGACTTATCTCTCGCTTTTCCTCCAGTGAACTATTACCGGGTTGGATGGATTTCTTTTCGGATAATCTCCTTTCTTTTTACGGTCAAGAAAACGTAGAATACGTTTCCAGTACAATTTTATCTTTCATTGATCGTTAAATACTGATTGTTAAACTTTACAAATGAATAAAATATCAGTTTCATTCCGCCGAATTAATCGACTAGGTGAAAGAATCCAATTGCCATGATTTCCTTACTCCCGACGATTCAAGGGAACGTTCGGCAAAGCGTAAAACCCATTTCCAATGGCCTCTCGTAGTAGTCTTTGCCGGCAGAGCAACGAAATCCTGATGTACGATCCTCACGTTTCAGCGGCTCCTTGGCTCTAGCCGACTTGATATGAATGTGTTAGGTGTAGATGAGCCTAGCGTGCTCCGCCCTCATATAATTACTTCGCGCGCTCTCGACGTAACTACACCCTCGTTCCCGTGCACCAACTATCATCCCACTCTTCCTCTCTTCCTCTTTCTCTATCTCTATCTATCCATCTATCTCTCTACCTCTCTCTCTCTCTCTCTCTCTTAGACTATAGTTTCTGTGGTGTTAGAGAAACGAGAGATAGTGTTGGTCCTGCTCGTTGTTGTAGTCGTGCAGAACTTGTGAATGTCTCAACGTAGCATGCGAACAACACAACGAAAGGGTAGCTCGTTTGAGAGAGTGAGAGAAAGAGAGAGAGGGAGAGATAGGGTGGAAAGGAGAGAGGGAAAGAGCTGAGGGTTGCGGCCGGTGTGAGGGAAACATGGCAGGGGGAGGTTATTAGGCAACGCAGCACCTCATCCCTCATCCACGTAACCGCGGCGCAGCGTGTATTATGTAACAACACGGAAACGAAGCATGGGGTGGCTGCTTGGATGAGAGGCAACGTTGGTGGTGCTGGCTGTGTTGCTGCTACCAACTGGACGAGCTAAGAGGGGAGGGCAAAAAGGGTACTTGCTCAGTGTGCCGCCGCTGGTATTACATGTTTCCACAACGATACGTTCAAAATAAGTGTTCGCTTGTTGTAACTCTCGGACGTGGTCCATTATTTACCCCGAGGTTTTGATTTTTCAATTTAATCCGTCTTACTTAACCCATTTGAGACCAATTGCACGCCGTGTGTGCAATGCCTTTACGAGGCTATGAGACCGGGTGCACACTGGGGGTGCAATAGTAATGATGAAAAAAAAAAAAAAACCTGGGGACCGTGTTCGAAAAAATTCGCGGTCTCGAATGGGTTATGGATTGATCTTATTGATGTTTATTTCGTTTAGTTTCTTTATTAGTTTAATATTTTTACTTGGAACGTCCACCATGAAACGTTCGTTGCAATGAATTAAGTCTTATGAATTTAAAACCAAGACGAGTTCGCACCTTTAATTGCCTTCGCTTTGATGAATGTCAGCGATGACTTCGCAAAATGATCTCCCTCACAATTAGTCACGAGAGAGGTATATTTATCGTGGATCTCGCGACGGATGGTTTAATTTAACGTCCAAGCTCACGCACACAATATGCCGTCCACGAGCTTTTCGTTCAAGAATGATGGAGTTTGTGCATCGTTCGGGTTTTCCCGCATAAAGCTTCGGGACTCTTCCTCGATTTCTTTTTTATCTCTGTCGCTTCTAATTCCGTCTGTGAGCCTGCAAAAACGTCGAGGCTAACGTACGACGAACTGGATTCTCAGTAACGTCTACCGAGATACCATCTCCCCTTACGACCCCGAGATGTCCCTGTTTTGCTTGTAAATATCGAACGAAACTAACGTCACCTGAATCCCACTTTGATCTGTTTATCCCGGCAGTTAAAGTGTCATGCTTCCTTATTAAGATTATTTAAGACTCTCACGTAAAACCCCTTTTCCACGAAATTCAAATCTACATGTAAAGTATACTTACTCATATACTAAATCCATAATATCTTTATGTATATATATATATATATATATATATATATATATATACATATATATAGATATAGATATTAAATATAAAAATTCTAATTCTAATATTTGTAAGAAATCGTTATGAAATTATTATTTTTTATAAAACGAACTGATCGAATTTAAATAAAATTGTATTCCATTTCTGTAATAATCGAGCTCATGCAAAATTCAAGAACAGACACCAACAGCTGGACTAAGTCCTCCTCTTGGACAGGATTGTCCGATGAAGGAATAATACAAACGCGCTAGACAGAGGAGACCGACCTACCCCTTACTATCCGTACACCCGTCGCCCGCAAATAAATCTTTCCGCCCTCTAATTGGCCTTCCCTCCATTTCCTCGTCTCATACCCTGGTCGACCTAGTCCTTCTTCTTCCCTCTCTCTCACTCTCTCTCTTTCTCTCTCTCTCTCTCTCTCTCTCTCTCTCTCTCTCTTTCGCTATTCCTTCCTCCTCCTTTCGACCACCCTATCCTCGGTTCTCTTCTTCTCTTCCCCGCTTTCATCTTCTCTCTCTCTCTCTCTCTCTCTCTCTCTCTCTCTCTCTCTCTCTTTCTCTCTCATCTCATCTCGGTTTTGCCTCCCTCTCACCTAAAGGCGAAGCGGGCACAGCTCCAGGAAACGTTCTCATCTCCAACCCCGACTCTCGTCTTTCTACCACCTTCCTCTTCCTTCTCTTCTTCCTCCTCATCCTCCTCTTCCTCTTTCTCCTCCTCTTTCTTTACCTCCTCCAACAACCAGTTCGCCGAATTATTAGAATTATTAGACGTTATATTGGCCGCAAAGTGTTCGCTTCTTCGCCAAAACTCAATTATGAATGAAGTTAGCTGGTAATTTTGCACAATTCCACTGTCAAATTTCTTATGGATTTTATTTCTCTTTCGAAAGAATTTTGGATTCTAACTTATCATACGTCTCATCCTAATATTATGAACGTTTACATTTATTTATCGCACGATGTCTGATACATATGGTTAATGAATTATTGCCAAGTATTGGCATGGATCCAAACAGCAATAAAATCGATAACACATTATTTCGTATAACCTCAGCTTCTCGAATAATCTCATAAATTAGCAATAATTTTGCCATTACTGAGAAACTAACTCAAGGTCAACGCAACGCATCGTCACAGTTATTAAACGGCTCTTACCTTTTAGAAAAAGACAAAAGTTTGGTCACGTAAAGTTTTTAAAGGGAAAAGAAGAAGAAGAAGAAAAAAAGATAATAAAGAAAAACACGAAAAAGATTTTTCCTGAAGTTCAAAAGACACCTGCCTCTTATTTCAATGAACAATGACGACAGTGAAATGGGAGCAAAGCGCGATAATATACCTGAAAATAAAATTCGTCCTCGGGACGAGGTCGCGCTAACGTTTTGGTCGGTACCGTAAACCCAACCGGCTACGAGATCGTCGTAGATCTCGAAGAGTCACGTCGGAATTTCGGCGCGACGCAGCAAAATCCTCAGCTAGAGACCTTGAAGACGACGAGAAATGTCCAGTACTTCTTTCTCTTTCTCTCTTTCTCTCTCTTTTTCTTTCTTTCTTTCTTTCTCTCAAGGTAATGTACTGTTTTTGGAACTGTAACAATCGTGCGACCTAACGGGATCTCAGAATCGACCGAGATTGTTGTTTGCGGAAACGACGCCGGCGGTTTGCGGGCCGACGGACTGACTGACGCGTACGGTCTTCACGCGTTAAATCTTTTATCGCCTTGCCGACCTAAAAAGAAAGAGAGAGAAAGAGAAAGAAAAAAAAAGGAGATGCGGGTCGTTATTGTGTGCCTCGGGAAATAAGAACAAGATAGTTGGATGTTCCAAGGACGTTGCCGTCGGATTGTCAAGCGTGGAACCAATGAAGAAGCTCGTAAATCTGGAGCAACACGGGTGGTAACTTTTTGCAAGCTTATACTCTCGCACATACCGTATTCTCTTTTATTTATCTTTCTCTCTCTCTCTCTCTCTCTCTCTCTCTCTCTCTCTCTCTCACGAGAACTTCCCTGTGGTTTTAAACGCGTTTGTCCAAGTGACTTTATAGAAGAAAAGGAAAAACAACAGAATTACGTTTTTTTTTCTCCCCCCCCACCCCTCAGAAGGCACGATGTTATATATAATTTATGAATTTATATCTGATAAGAAATGAATTGCAAATAAAGTATAATATTTATTTGTCCAAATAAGATTTTACATTTTTATAAAAAATTGAATGTATTTAGGATATTACGATTAAATGAAATTCGAGATGATATTAGTCATCGAAATGTGTTCTAAAAAAAGTATTCGACATAAGGCGACGAAATGAAATTGGGCCTTGTAAATGATACGATGACTTATGGAGATTGCATTTAACAATAAGAAAAGGGGTTCACCAAATCTGATTCACAGGTCAGCAACGATAAATGCAACGTCCTCGTTTCGGTAAGCACCGATTCGCGAAAGAGCGATACAGCAGGACGATGGAAATAAAGAAAGTAGAATTCGTTTCACCCTCGTGTGTGACGGAGCGAAACGGAATTTTACATGCCGAGCGATTGCGAAACAAAGGGTCAGGATAATCACGAGCAATCCCACGGGAGGATATTTTGCATGAGGCGGAGGAGTGAGAAATAAAGAAAGAAAGAATAAAATTTGAAGGGGCAAAGGGGAAGTTCATAATAAAGCGCAAAGAAGAGGTACGTTAATTTGTAATCGCTTTTGCGGTTGGCCGATGGGCGCGTCCGTATTGAGTGCTTTCCAGTCTTGAAAAAGGGCCGGTACGTTAACGTACCATAGGGGCTTCTCCATTGCTAGGGGAAACCATCATAGTTATGCAGATCAACGGAGGGCGGTATGGTGGCTGACAGGAGTATAATAACTACCACCAAGTCTACCCTGCTCGTGGTAAAATAAAGCTCAAGCAAGGGATATAACTTTTAGCCTTGCTCCTTCATTTTTTCTTTCTTTCTTTCAAACAGGTATCATAACAATAATTATTCAGTCAATAAAAATAATACTCGTAAGAGTAATTTTCGATATTACCAAAATGATATTTCTATCGATTCAAACGTCATACGTGAAAATCTAATTTGTTATACATTCTATAAAAATTAAAATCGATCTCGAGTAATATTAATCTTGATTAAATCTTATCATTGATATAAAAGAAAATAAATATCGATTACGTTAGAAATAAGAATGAAAGAAAAATTGAAAGACTATTTGGTAAGGTACTAAGGTAGAATTGCAATGGGTACGAAAGAGTAAGATCAACGAGAGAAAAAGAGTAAGAGAGAGAGAGAGAGAGAAAGAGAAAGAAAAGAAGGCGAGACTCGAGAGAGGCAGCAAGAAACGGAAGAAGTAGTAGAAGAAAAAGAAGAGTGAAGAAAGAGAGAGAGAGAGAGAGAGAGAGAGAGAAACTACGAGCGTGATGTATCGCGGCATCGAGCATTCGAGCATCGAGAGGACTTTGGCGGAAGGGTAGGGAAGCAAGGTGGTTGGAAGGATTCGTTCGAAAGGGGAAGATGAAGGGTGAGGGACTTCGGGGGTGTGTAGTTACTCGACTAGAGTCGAAGAAGGAGGAAAATAAGGGGTTGCTCGGCGCCGCCGCCCCATGCTTGGCTTGCAAACCGACTTCCGTCCTCCGCGCGACTATTCAGACATTGCTGCCGTTTTTACCGTGCTACGAGGAGCAACGAAAAAAGAAGGTTAAATATCCTCTCTCACTCTTCCTACTATAGGTATATGTAACTTACCTATATAGGGTGTTCCCCAAGTATTCGTAGTAAATTTAAGGAACCGACTTTCCATCCTCACAAAGAAAAGTAGATTATAAGAACGTTAAATAGAATAGTTTAAAATTGATTTATAAAAATGTCATATTTCTTTTTTTTTTTTTTTGTTTTTTCAAAACTGTCGCCTCAATGTCGACGCAATTGACGTTTTAAACACGTAAAAATAAAATTTATTTCAGTTATTTAAGAAACACCCTGTACATGGAGAATAGGAAGAGGAAAAGTCTAGCATCGGTCTTTTCCGAGGTATCCGCGAGCGATGGTCTCTTGGAACATAGAAGCTCTTCTAGGACTGTTCGTAGGTGCGCGAGGAGTTAGAAGGACCGAAGAAGAATGAAAGGGAAAGAAAAAGAAAGAGAGAGAAAGAAAGAGAGAGAGAGAGAGAAAAAGAGCGAGCTAGTGTCCAAGAGCGTCCACAATATATCTTCAGCCTTATCTGCCGCTCGCTGTTTACTGCCCGATAGACTCCGCAGATAGGAGAGTCCTGCATCACCCGGTCCGCGAGAGCCGAGTCACTTACTTTTATATATGTTGTTACTTACGTCACCGGTTGTAAGAGGGTCGTGCTTGGCTTGCTTTGGAGATTCGGTGAGACAAGTTGGAAAATGCTGATGGCCCGGCTGAGATACGAGCCATGGCAGACGGCGACGCCGACGTCGCGCCTAGTCGCGAGTCTACTCGCGTCCAACCATCGCGCCTACTGCGATTTTCTCAGAAAACCTTCTATTCCGTGGATCCTGTCGTTGGATATAATTTACATGAATTCCGACGTTTAAGACATCTCCGAGAGAGAGAGAGAGAGAGAGAGAGAGAGAGAGAGAGAGAGAGAGAGGACAAGATCCAAGGAAATGATTCAGTTTGATACTTGAAAAGGAAAAAGAATCGGTTTTGACATAGTTTCTTGAAATGGAGAATAAGTCGATTTTCTTCTTTTTTTTCTAAGATATATATATATATATATATATATATATATATATATATAGACTGATATTTTATTGGAGATTTTATCTTCGTGAGAAATAAGTATGTTATAACTTACGTAAATATATCCCTTTTGGAAAGGCAAATGATTAGAGAATTCGATTAGAACTTTTTTCAGTTTTATCTGAAGTCTGATTGATCTAGAACTTAGATAAATAGTTGATATATTCTAAGAACTATTCTCATTTATTATTTTAATTCTGCTTGAAATATATACTCTCTTAAATCGATGAATTCGTAAGATATCGAATGATAACCATTCTAGCCGGTTGACGTTTATCGCAACGTAGAAAAACTTGATGAGCAAGAGCGTGTTCGGCCGACGAAGAGGTAATCGCGCGTGTGAAACACGTTTTATCGTTTGCAATACCTGTTGGACTTTTTATGTACAGTATAACGAGAATTTCGCATTAAAACGGCCTTTCGCGTTCCTGCCGTTTGCGTCGAATATCATAAATATTCAATCTGTCATTCTGGCGTCAAAGAAGGGAGAGTGATAATTTGAAGGATCTCTCGTACGGACGATCGAATAAATTTTTATGACATTATAATTAAATTGTAATTAATGAGTACAATCGATAAATAAGATAATTGATGAAAATAAGATTTATTTTTTTTTTTTGTTTTTTTTTTTTTTTCTCTGAAGATCTATAAACATCATTATTGTTTCCTAATACATTTTTTCTTATCTTAATGACTCGTCTAATTAATCGAAAACTTCTTATTAATTAGCTAATAAATTCATTTTGATAAACTTTCTATAATATTTTTCATGAATTCGAAGATGAAAAAGAACCTGTTTGAAATAAATCGAATTTAACCATAACAACGATATCAAAGGTAAATAAAGAAAATTGTGAGGATACACGAGCGAGGCATGAAGAAAGTATTAAAAATATAGATAAAAAGAGAGAGAAAGAGAGAGAGAGAGAGAGAGAGAGAGAGAGAGAAAGAGAGAGAAAGCAAGCGTTCGTTCTCGTACCGGAACTTCCTTCCTTCCGTTCACTGATCGACGAGCGAAGTTTTCTCGTCCCTCGGATATGGGTCGGGATCTTTTTCCCTGATGTTCCCTTACTATCCTCCCCCCCCTCTTCCCTTCTCCTCCTCCTCCATCAACTCCTCTTTTCTCTTCAATTTCTTTTTCAAAGAAGAGAGAAGAAGCGAGACGCGAATCCTCCGTAATTTCGAGGTAACTTTTTCTTTGCCTCGAGACGTATCGTTCAGAAGCTCATGAAAGTTTGATGACGAAAGCAGAAGTTAAGAAATCGCAGGAAGCAAAAGGCGAGTCGTTTCGGAGGTGTACCCGAACGTTTCGTTTCCGTCGCGACACGAAGAAACTGGACCGCCCGAGGAAAATCTCGTGCCTTTCGAAAGTCGCATACAACGCGACATTCTACGAGCAAGAAATACAGTATTGCTTACGCCAGCATTAAACGAAAGTTCGCTTTATCGTAATTGTAAATGTGTGGAATAAATAATAAATAGATAGATAGTAGAACTTCAAACTAACGTAAGAATAAATTGAATTTCAAATCTCGACTTTTCCAAGTTTCTTTTTGAAAATTCTTTTTAAAAAATCAAAGAGCCATTCGTAGATAATGTCACGATAATGACAGGCTTCGTTCTTATATTATATTTCAAAAATAAAAAGTATATATAATAAGTGTGCGTATGTGTATATCTATTTATTTGATATACCTATTTAAAAAATATCCGTAGACAAAGAAAATGAGAGAAAAGATCGAAAAGAACGGCCATCTTCGTCGATCCGTTAGAAAAGTAAGAGAGGTGGAAGTTAGTGACAAGGATGCAGGCTACGTCGTTACGTCCCCTCGTTTTTAGCGAAGGAACTGCATGGGACAGCTGTCGACGTACGGTTCGCCGTACTTTGTCGAAGTAAACTGGCGATAGGACGAAGCCAGTTCTTCCAACGTAAAATCTCCCCTCCTCTTCTTTGCCTTTCCTTTATCACGACTTTTTCAAAGCGAACACCTCAGTACGCACCGGGCTTGCGAGTAAACTCGAGTGAAAACGCGTTTATATATGTACATAAATATTTCACTTTCGAAATTCACTTCTATCGTCTTTCTATGTCCGACAATCGTTTATAGTGCTAAAGATTTCCTTACGGTAAAAACGATAAAAAGAAGAAAGTAAAATAATAGAATAACATTAACTCGAATAGGAAGGAAAATTCTCAATTAAAATTTGTCATCTTGAAAAAATTAGTGGGTTGAAATTTTACAAAAAATTTAAAAAAAAAAAAAAAAAGAGAAAAAGAAAAAAGAAAGAAGAAGAAGAAGAAAAAAGAAAGATGAACTATTACATCGTAACTTCGATCATACCTACTCTTATTTGATTTTTTCGAAAAACAAGAAAATTCTTTTCTTCGGTATTCGGGGTCTTTCGCGTGAGGGCCATTTCGCGACGTCATTAATAACGAGGCGTCCTTATGATGAAATATGGATTGCGAATATCTGAAATATGATAATAAACGTGAAATATCGAGGGAGCACGGAAAGTGGCTGGGCGGCTTGCGATCCCTCATCGTACAAAGCCTTCGATAAGGCCGCTATTGGAATCTCGATGGAGGAGAAAGGAGCAGTAAGGGCTGGGGGAGAGGGTGGGAAATGCTCGACGATATCGGATTTGAACCGTCTCGAGGGAGAAAGGACGAGGTGGAGCTACCGCGTTACTACGTCGTCGTGGATGTTGAAAGAGAAAGAAAAGAAGATAAACGAAAGAAAGAAAGGAAGGAAGGAAGAAAGGAAGAAAGAAAGAAAGAAGAATAAAGAAGCTGAAAACGGGAATGCGCGCGCGTACGCTCTCTCTCTCTCTCTCTCTCTCTCTCTCTCTCTCTCTCTCTTTCTGTCTTTATCTCTGTCTCTCTTCCTCTCTCTTTCTCATGGCCGTCCGTCTATCCTCTTCTCCGTGGATAAAATGTAGATAGATGAGCTATAGATTTATAGCAACCCCCGTAATATCGTATCTCTCTACGTGAAGTCGCTAGGGAAAACGCACTGTCGATGGAGGACACGTTCGAAACGCAAAGTGTATTCGTACTTTGTTCGGTTCTCTGTCAACGCTCTGTGAGACTTGATTCATGCCAATTGTCTGCTGATGGTGCATCGAGAGAGATTTATTAAAAGAGGTATTTACCACATTTCTACCACGAATCGATCCATCCTTATCGAGTTTCGTACCAGTTATTATTATCTTTTATAAGAAGATAAACAAAGAATATCATCGTTTATTAATATCATCGATTTACAATTTTATGATCTATTTTGAGACGATTCAATGATGAATAATATACTTTGGGGATGATGCATAGTGATTGCTTTCACTTGATTATCGTATTATGATCAAAGTAAAATACGTGCAATTAAAATGTGATTAAGACATCATTTGAGAAGGCTCATAGTTGGATATATAGCTTCATATTGTTTTAATAATTTTAAAATTAAAGATACACGCAAATATTAGCTTGTCTTAAATCATTTAAATATCAATTTTTTTAAATATACTTATGTAAGATAGTGAATTCGCTCGGGTTGAGATACGACTACTATGGTTTCTTTATAGCATGGTTTCTCTCAGAAACGAAAAAGAGATTCACCCTCCGGTAACTAGGCAGCTCTTGATTACCCTTAAGATTTATAGTACAATTTGTAGCACTTTAAAGAAAGACGACTGCCCTTCTTGTACTGTCCAATAAGATTCATTCCGTACAACTAATTTTTCAGAAGAATTTTTCCTTTTTCACTTTCGTTGTTTTCTACATTTTAATTTAAACGAAAATCATTCCTTTTTTTATTAATATCCATTAAAGTATGTGAAAGAAGTATATGAAAGAGTCATTATTACAAATCTTTATTACGATATTATAAATTACAATGGAAACAAATATTTTAAATAAGACTGGTAAAATTTAATGCCGGTCATCGATGTCACAATAGTCAATGTATTAAGAACGCATTTCTCGTTCTCTTTCAAAGCAACGAATTCGAAACCGATCATAACCATAGATCTTCAAACTACTAGAAAGAGAAAGAAAGATCGCGTGTATAGATATGTATATACGGAGCTATGTTAGTCAGAGTTTTCAGTTTCTTTTTTATGAATCGTTAGAAAATTTACGATCAACGTACGTACGTACATGCCAAAGCTACCACAAAATGACAGACGAACGGACGATGAAAGCACCGATTCGCAAACGTCGTTAAATAACAACGAGGAAAAAGCATGTTTTGCTTGCACGAGGATGCACGTGAAAAGTAATACACCCTACATATATGTATATATATCTATACAGGGTGTACCGATATTAAATGTTTCTTTTTAAAACGATTATCTCTCAACGTCAATAAGCGATCACAAAAATTCGTCATTTCTTTATCTCTCTCTTTTTTCTCTCTCTCTCTCTCTCTCTATTTTCTTTCAATCGAAGAGAGTTTAATCTCAAAAATGTACAAAGTAAATACGTAAAACATCGTAAAAATTTTCAAATCGCAAAAAGCGAATACTTTCGACGACACCCCGATGCTGCACCTATTCACCCGATGGATTCATACACACGCCACGATCTATGCACTTTTGCTTCGCACATCGTCGAAAGAGTCGGGAAGTCATTGAAAAAGGGAGGTTTTGTCAGAATACGAGATATACCGACGAGGATTGGGTTGGAATTGGGATGAGTTCGAGAGATTCAGGGGTGAGGGGAAAAGTGGGTGGTAAAGGTGGAGGTGGAAGAGGATCGTAGGCAGAGGGAGGTAGTCGCGGTGGTAGTGGTGACGTTCGTGGAGTACGCCAGGTGGAGGTGGGAGGAAAACGGAGGTAGGGATGGAAACAGATATATATCCATGGCAATGCGTTACGGGTTCAGCTAAATCCGCCATGATGAATGTGTTGGCGGGAATAAATCCGCAATGCACACCCCCACCACCTTCCTCGAGTTCCCCTACCCTCTTTGATTCTCTCTCTCTCTCTCTCTCTCTCTCTCTATCTCTCTATCTCTTCCTTTCTCTCTCTCTCTCTCTCTTTACTACTCTATTTCTATCTCTATCTCTATCTCTATCTCTTTCTCTCCGTTTCTATCTAACCTCTTCCGCACATCGTACCCCTTACGCCATCTTTCCCATCCCTTAACTGTACGTTCTCGTACACTCTGGAAACGTGTCTATCTCTCTTTACTTACCCCTTCCCTCTTCTTGTTCCTTCTCTTGGTTTCTAACCGCCTATTCCAACATTCTCTGAGTTACTCTAACGTACCTGAGGCAGATCTATCGATCTCGGTTTATTCAACTGGACAATGACGTTTCAATGGAAAGAATCGAGGCTATAAATAGGATCATTTCGATTTGTCACTTTGTCAGAAATACGATGATAATTTATAATATGATTGTTACGATTTGTAGAAATCATTAAATTTATCTTTCCATCATTTTATAATAATGTAAAGGTTCGTATTACTATTTGTAAAAAAAATTTCTTTACAATGGAAGAAAATCTTTTTAATGTTTTCATTCTGTTATCGAACGTACATACATTGGTTCGAGCGCGTGACACGCGCCGTACGCAAAATTTCACGCAATCGTGCTCTTTATTTAAAACATATACATACATACACATTTACCTAGATGCCATATGTATATGTGTATATATATATATATATAATCATGTGAAGAGTATGTAGACGTTTATTAGGATTTATAGGTCGAATAATTTCACGCCTGCCGCGCGTTTTTTATCTGCACGCTCAGCGAAACGCAGCGATCGCGAACTCGAGCAAGAAGTGGAAATGAAAGAGCATCCCGATTGTCGTACCCTCTCTTCGTCATTACGCTCGATAAAATCTCGGTCGCGAGAGTATACCCACGACTTTGGATTTTTCCAATAAATCTTTTAAGCACGCCACGTTATATCTTTTCACGCATTTCTTTTTTGAATCCTATCTTTGCTCGAAATAATCTCAATTCTTTGAATTTCACGCTTCGAGCATACGGCGTAATTACTCGGGTGAATTAACACATTTTAAATGAATACATTTCATTATTTACGAGCATGAAGAAATTTGTTTGATAACAGATAAAGAAATTTGAAAAATAGTGACGTCCACCATTATATTATTACTCGATAACCCATAAATTATCCCTTACATTTATAAGCAACGATATTTCGTACTTTTTATTTAAATTAAATTGAAATAAAATAAAGGCAAATTAATAGAAGAAATGATGGCTAAATTCTCTTGGAGAGACTCTAATCGAAGCCCCTAGGTAATAACGAGGAAAGCAATCGAGCTTTTTGGAGGTACCTGATAAGATCTCGATCGGTGGTAGGCCGAGTTAGCAGTTTGCTGCGAACGTTTCGAAGCAGATCTCGTAGGTCGAATTCGAAATCGGAATCCGAGAGCGCGCCGGCGATAGGAATATTCGAGCTCGTGGAGTGCGCGCGAGCGGGACACGAAGGATAATCCTCGTGGATTATTGCGGTATCACGTGGGTCCATACGTGCTCACGAGAGGATGCCCTAGGATGTCGTATTTGTATGCCATGGAATACACCCACGCGTTTGTATCGCACGGCTTCTCCATGGAAACCCTTGCTAGGGGCCGGGCCTGCTGCGATACCCTAATTCCTAAATCTGTCGCCATAAGTCCTCGTTACAATAAATATCCCGACACCGGTGTGTGTCCGGACTTGCGCGCCTCCCTCTCCTCCCTCTCCTCCCTCTCCTCATCCTCCTCATTCTCCTCTCGCGTTACATGCTATCTCTCTCTCCTCTCTCTCCTCTCTCTCTCTCTCTCTCTCTCTTTTGCTTTTCCTCTTACTCTCTTGCCAAGCTTCGGATAAGTACACCTTGCTTACGTATCTACGGTGAGACTCTGAAACTAATAACATTTCAGAGTATACGTACTTACTTATTTTCTAAGGGAATAACTGTTACCGAAGATTTTTGATCCTCACGCACATATATATCTACCTAACGTAACTTCGTCAAAATCTAAAACTTTTAAAATCTTTTAATAAACTAAAAATAACTTTTCTTGTGTATTATCTACTCGTATATATGAAAAGTATGTATAATGTCAAACGCGAACAAATGATTTCGTTTATTAAGAATGAATTCTTCCTATTGAAAAATAAAAGATAAACATCATTATTATTTCATTCATAGAAATATTATCTCATTAATTATATAAATGAAAGATGAAATTCGTGATGCGATCGTGATCGTGCATTGATTTAATTATATGATCGAGTTCGTATCCACAGAACACATTTAAGTTTTAACCGAGTTCCCCTCCTTACCTCTGCCGAGTAAGTACCAAGTTCGCGTATCGCCCACGCGCTCTCTTCATCCCCACGAAAGAATAATAATTGAGAGGGTTGGCTCGGAATATAACGTAGGAGATGGAGGACGAGGGCTGACAGGATTCATAATTTCACGCGAGCTTATTGCCGTCAGTTATTTATCCTCTCGGGCTCATTCCACATGCAGCTCGCGCCGGCGATCTCTCTCTTTCCCTCCTTCTTTCTCTCTCTCTCTCTCTCTCTCTCTCTTTCTCTCTCTCTCTTTCTCTCTCGTCTTTAACGCTGCTCGCGCCATTTTTGTGAGTAAGATGAGTCACGAGGCGTTCAAGCCTATGTCACGATGCAATTTCGAGAGTCGACAGCGCCTGGTTTCCCTCGTGCATCGCCGCGTTCGCGCAATTATAAATCGATTATCCGACATCGGCCAGTGGGCCACATATTACGGAGTAATTTATGAATAATTCCAGAGTACCGTCCGCTACAGTTGTAGGACAATACCTTCTTACTCGCATGAGGATAGATTAAAAAAAAAAAGGGTAATGACTTCTTTCGTTGTTTCTCGTTTGTACGAGTATATCGTACGTCGAAAAATAAATGATTTTTGTTAAACTTTTATTGGCTAACTTTACGTCTCCTGGAAGTTTAATTACATGATTATATATATATATATATATATATATATATATATATATATATCTTATCTTATGGATTAATTCATAGATTATTAGATTAGAAATGTGAAATGATTTTTAAATTTTATATAATATCATTTTATTAATTTTCAGAAGCAATTAAACTTGTATCCATAATTCTGAACACCTTTTATCTTATATATATATATATATATATATATATATATATATATATATATATATTCGTACGATATTTCGTAGGATAGATCAAGCGCGCAGTTAACGATAGATAGATAGATATATTTATTTATTGATAGAAAAAGTTTGTAAAAATTCGATAAAAAGTTGAAGCGGAGGAAATATCGGCATTCCGGATCGAAGCAATGACCGAAGGACGAAAAGCTTTCGTATGGGGGTGGATAAAAGATAGAAAAAGAGAGAGAGAGAGAGAGAGAGAGAGATAAAAGAGAGAAAGAGAGAGATAGATTGAGAGAGGAGAAAGTGGGAGTAAGAGGAAAAAGGAAACGAGGGAGATGACATAACGAAGACGCAGTGCTGGCAGAGGATGGAGAGGATAGAAAGGCATCGAAGCGAGCTTCAGCGAGTAGTGTAGGGAGTGAGTCGCAAGGGGACGAGGGGTGGCGTACCGGCGGCAGGGCGCCGCCGTCGGGGCTCCGTCGAGGCGCCGCCGTCGCTTCCGCCCTCTCCTGCTCTCTTTCGCGACGTTCCACGGCTTCCAGTGGTCCCGCTGGAACTCCGCCGCTTCAGGACAACTCGTGAAATCGTGAAACGCTCGGGGGAAAATCGGCGGAATATCAGAGAGAGAGAGAGAGAGAGAGAGAGAGAGAGAGAGAGAGAGAGAGAGAAAGAGAAAGAGGAAAGAATCAAAAGAAAAAGAAAAAGTTATTCGAAGCCGCACTTCGCCCCGCTTCGTTTCTTTCCTCTTCTCTTCTGTTCGCGTGTACACGCGCCAGAATCGAGACGATTCCAGCCACCGATAAATAAATATGAGATGCACCGGCTAAACAGTTCTCGGGTTGTTGATCCTACGATTCTCGTATAAATCAGTCTCGTTCCTTTGGAAAAGCCAGCTCGTATGATACGCAACACATATACAACATACGTACATACATATTTACTTATATACATACGCAAATCTCATGGACCCCCTATGGTGAAATGACTTTCTCGAATTCTATGACAGGTCAAACGTTCCACATTTTCTTATGTTTCGCCGGATCGGAAACTTTTATTTCTTTTCTCGAATCGGAAGTAGGATCGGTCTTACAGTTCATTTCTTTTAGAATGCATAATTATGTATAAAAGATATCCGTTTCGTGACGGCTATCGAAAAGAAATAGATATGATTTCTCTTATCTTTTTATCTTTTCATGTTTTAATTTTTCATCTTTTTTCTTTTATTTTTTTTGTTTTTTTTTCCTTTTATCTTATAGGTTCAGATTCTTATTCATTTCACAGATCAAGTATTTATTATTACATTCGATGATTAATATTGTGAATAAATTTAGAAATGTAAATTACGATTGAAATCAATACCATCGAAGGGGATGATTACATTGTTTATAATTCATAAAATATTCGGAATATATTTCCGAAATATATAAATATATATATATATATATATATATATATATATATATATAAATATATATATAAGTAAATTTATCACGAAACGCGTTGTCAGGAAATCTTGGTCGTTGGTGAATAAATATTGTTGAAAGAATAAGTGAGTTCTTTGTAGGACCGACATGTCCTACTCAAGCATATCTAGCATAAGTGTTGACTTATGCGAAGAGATGCACGTACGTAGTTAGCTACGTGCGCATACGCAATTCTCTTCTCTCTCACTCTCTCTCTCTCTCTCCCTCTCTCCCTCTCTCCCTTTCTCCCTCTCTTCTTGATTCTCGTTGCTTCCCCTAGTATCACCGATCCTCCTACTCTACCGGCGTGTCGTTCGTAGCCGTTTGACGTACGGAAGATTAACTACAAGCACGTAACCTCATCTGTCTATCTCACAGCGTGTAATCGCATGTACGCGACTAAGTGCATCGCAAGAGTAATCAGCACCGGAACGACTTAGCTTTGATTAATTGAATACACTCTAAGAGACGTGGCTATACCGACTTACGTGTCTATGCCACGCGCAAACTTTGTCTCTCTCTCTCTCTCTCTCTCTCTTTCTCTTCCTCTTTCTCCCTATTTCTTTCTTATCTTCTCCCATACACGTATCTCTTATAAATCTTTATTCGTCTCCTTTTAATGTTGAAACGAACGATTCGCACGTTTTTCACGTACACCTCAGCTTATAACTTACAATAGCTTCTTTGCTTTTTATTGACTACTATATGAAAAAAAAAAAAAAATAATAAATAAATAAATAAATGAATAAATAGAGGGAGAAAATACAATGACAAAGTAAAATTGTCAAAATTTTATATGATCAATCCTAACGCTACGCCGAAATATATGTAATTCATTGATATAGTCAAAGGAGTACTACATTACTTTCGAATCTAGAATAAAATACTTTCCCCATCTCCACTCGCCCCCAAATTATCACACATCCATTAACAAAGAAACACAGGTCTATTAACGTTCATATTCCTTTCCCAAATTTTGCCTCGAATTTGGATCGAATTATTGCGGCCTAGCCACAGCGCGCGGTAGGACGATTCGAAAATGATATGGCGAAGAAGACGCATGTGTGTATGTAGAGGAGTATTGCATGCGATCGTCGAACGAGCTTTAACCTCGTTTGGTGATCGGTACGGGGGATCGGTCGCGTTTTGTCCGGGCGATCGCATTACGCCGTCGCGCTCGGTCGGCCACTTATTAACAGGTAATTATTTATAATGGAACAATGGAATTTAAATTAATAGTTTAGTTTCATTAATAACGCCGCGTAATTTCGCCCCCGTGCGTGTCAGTGCTAAATAAAATATATGAACCGGTGAACCCAACGCCGCATTACGGTCCGGTAATGCGCGTGCTGCATCGCAAAACAGCATCGTCCTCGTCTCTCTCTCTCTCTCTCTCTTTCTCTCACTCTCTCTCTCCCACTCTCTCATTCTCTTTCTCTTTCTATCTATCCCTCTCAGTCCTTTACTAGAAGCGCCCCCTCTCCTCACCTCGCAAACCCCTCTTCCGGAGACACGCGTACCCCGCCAGGAATATAACCACTCTACGTCACGTCTGTTATAAACGCGTAAACACGTGCTGGTACCTCTGGAACCAGGTTGTCCACTATCGAGTAAATAATGGCGCATTAAGCTTTTTCATTCGCATTCGCATTCATTCGCGCGCTCTCGAATTTCTACGTACCTACCGCACGCGCGTAGTCGTTTTCCGTGCGACTCACGATCGAACGGCAAGCTAACGCGTTGTTCAAGGTTTGAGATTATTGCGAAAGAGAAAAAAAGAAAAAACAAAAAAAGAAAAACAGAAAAAAGAAAAAAAAAAGATGGAAAATAATAAGGAAAGAATATTTAATAATGGATATAGAGTTTAACTTCACGAAGGAAAAATTTAACGATAAATTATAGGATAGTCAATGGTATCCATCGACAGAATTAAATTGTTTTCGTTTATCTAATTAATAGATACCAGCATAATTTATTTTTATGGTCTTATCTGTATCGTGAAAATAAAAATAAAAAGAAAAAAAGAAAAAAAAAAGAAAAATAAAAAAAGAAAAAACATACGATGACAGACTTATAGATATAGTCATTCTTATTATCTACCGAAAATACCCAATAGTGAATAGCTCTAATCTATTTCAAATACAAACGATAAGATCGAATTCCCTTCACCCTGTATCAGGTCCATTACAAGTCCATTAGCCATCTCGACTTCTTCGAATTACGAATTCCTCGAAATACTAACGGAGTTCGAATTAACACGAATTTACGCTTACAAAGGCTCGTCGCGAACCAGAGCACGGAGGGTAAACCGAAGTTCCTCGAAGAAAAGGCGTATTAAATCACGGGTACTTGCTCTGGAGCCCTTCCTTTGTCCTCGACCGATCGTGAACCAAGGAACACGAAGAGTCGAGGACCTACTTATCTCCCGAAAAGGAAAGAAAGGGAGATTTCTCCACCTCTATCTCCTCTCTTACGTTTTTCCTTTTTTTCTTTTTTTTTTTTTATCTAGTTACGAAGAAACGCGAAGACGGAGAGATGGGCGGGGGTGAGGTCGTTGTGGGAACGTTTCTCGACTCGGTCGAAGACGACAACGATGGTGACGATGGTGATGGTGGTGGTGGTGGTGGTGGTGATGGTGATGGTGGTGGTGGTGGTGGTGTTTGTGCTTGAGGTACAGGGTGGGCTCTCGTTGCCGCCGGTAGAGAAGCAAGGGTGTTATCTGGCCGGCGGACGACCGAGTAGCAACATAAATATTAGGCTCCTCGTTAATGCCTCTGCTAGCTACTGGCGTTACGTTTCGCAGTAAGTAAATTATGCGATATGAAATTATTAGCGCCATTAAAGAAATTTATACTTTTTTGGTGGCACTCTTGCGCCAACCGGCACCCTCCATCGACGGGAGACAGGCGTTGGAGGGTGAGGAGGAGGCTGGGTAGATGGGGGAAAGAAAACACGAAAAAGTCTGTCTAAGAGAGACAAGGAGAAAGGTTGGATAGTAAGAGATATAGTAAGAGAGAACCAAGACGATTTTTCTATTTTATCAGTTTTGCTTCCCTCCTCAGCGATATCAAGCGAAACGCCTCCACCCTGCGGCTCGAACGTCATCTTCCGTCTTTTCCTACCATACTCGTTCCTCTCCAACCAGTCTCCGTCCCCGTTCCCGTCCCTGACCCCGTCCCAGTGGTGGCTTCCATTGCGGCGGCGCGCATCGTCTAATGTATTTGCAAGAGCCAATTCTCATCGTTATCCCTCCTCCTATGATATACGGTTACTGCGCTTTGATTGTCAGATATCTCCGTCGTTTGCCGCGTACTCGTAAAATGTTGCTTCGCCGGGACCGGAAGTGTGCCAGGCTGGATGACCTACAGGTGGTAGCTTTGACTTTCCCCACTCTAAATTGGAAAATCAAAGCGACTCTTCTCCGAGATAACTTCAGATTTTCATTCCCCTTAAATTTAAAAACTAATCTCGAAGTAGATATCGTACCTAATGCGCAGGTATATATCACTTTCGAGTAAACTTTCTTCCGTAGTTTCGTACGAATATTATCATGAGGCATAATTCTATTAAAAAAAAAAAAATGTTAAATCTTCGAGCTCGAATGATCCGATGGTATTTAAAAATCATATTCGTCGAGAATTATGATGACGATTAAAAAAGAAAAAAAGAAAAAAAAAAAGAAAAAAGGAAAAGGAAAAAAAAAGAGAAAAGAAGGAAGAGAAAAAGGAAAAGAAGAAATGAATATTTTGAGAAAACTTTTCAAAAAGATCTGATAAAAAAAAAAAAAAAGAAAAGAAAAAAGAACAGAAAAACGAGATAAGACAACATAAGTAAATGAACGCAGTAATGGCTTGCTTGTTGGACACTGTGAAACATATTGATCGAAAAAGATGATCATTGATCGAAAGACGAGGAAAGAAGAGGACTACTACTCGGTGAATCGAGAGACGATCGGTTTGCGCTACCGTGGCATGAATTTTGAGGCGGACTGTAGGCTACATTCTTGCGCCGCGGGCAAATAAAACGAGCCGACGAAGACAACATTATTACGGAGCGCTGCCAGCCATTGCTCATGCTCTGCTTCCTTACGTATTCCCATCGGTGTACGTGTGTACTAAAGGAGACGTACGCGCACACAGAGATAAAGTAGAGAGAGAGAGAGAGAGAGGAGGGGGAATGGGGAGATTGAGAAAAAAAATGAGAGAAAGAAGCAGAGCACGGTGAATTCGTACTCCACCTCCTTCTACGCCTCTGCTCGGTATCGACAATAATTGAGTCTGCCCCCGAGTGAAGTAGCCCCATTAATTAGAAACTACTCTCTCGTGTTTCCGTCACATCTATCACACAACGACTCTTCTCTCTGTGTGTATGCTACGAAACACGACTCGATTCGATACGATGAAAAGGTCGGGAACTTGCGACGACTCGGGAACGACAACGACAACGACAAGTTTCTATCTCTCTTTCTCTTAAGAAATGCTCTTCTTCGGAATTCATCTTCGTGGCTTGGTTCTCTCTCGTCGTACAATTGTCAATCAATCGAATACGATTCACCTGATCAATAATTTTCTATTATAATTGTAATCTTAATAGAGCTTAAAGATATTGTATACAATATGTATTTTCAACGGTACATAGATATAATTATTAAATTACAAATTCGCTTTCTTGCTTTCTTGAATTTCTTTAGAGCAAAAAAAAAAAATAATAAAATAAAATAAAATAAAATAAAATAAAATAAAATGAAATGAAATGAAATAAAGCAAAAAAAGAAAAAAAAAAAAAAAGAAAAATGATAAAATAGACATAATACACTCGTATCAGTATATTTCTCCTAAGGATACAGTGCACGTCTTTATACTTTCTGCTTCTACTATCACGTATGTTATAGCAAAGCGGACGTGGTTCTTGGCGAAGGAACAGAAAATTTTCTACGACGACGGCGGAAGGACGCGAAAAGAAGAAAGAGAGAGGAAGAGAGAGAGAGAGGGAGAGGGAGAGGGAGAGAAAAATTGAAGGAAAGAGAGACAGAGAGAGAGAGAGAGAGAGAGAGAGAGAAAGTCGGCGGAAGTTAATCTACGACGTGACGTGAAAGGATGTCAGCCGACGCCGTTATCATTAGGCTGTATAGGCCCCGAAAGTTAAGGTGCCATGGTGCGATGTACGAGCAGGTTCAGCAGAAGAGAGAATAAGGGAATAAAGTGGTGGAGGGCGCTACAATGGAGTTGGCACGCTCTGCGGTCATAGAATCATGGCTGTCTATTCAATGAGCTCGAAAATAGCCTTCTCTTACAGATATCTCGAGGGGATTCCGTTAGAGGAGTATATTTTATGAAGGTGCAGGACCTGATGTACTTCTAATACCATGTATCTGTATTATTAAGTACCGATTCTTTAACAAAATAATGTCATTTTACCGAATACCGTATTAATGAAATATCATATAAAATTATCGTAGAACACGCATGTCGTTAAGAATAGTCAGCATATAATAATTTTTTTTATAACCCGTCGATACTTACGTCGGGATGAATTTTTTAATCCGTATATAAAAAGGTGTTCTCAAAAGATAATAAAAAAACAAAAAAAAAATTTGAAAAAAAAAAGATTTGAAACGAATTGAAATTATTAAAAATATCAATAATTAAATGTTAGTATTGGATATTGGGCGGGTATTATGTTTCGTATAAGCGATTGCGTTTCCTAGTGAAGAAACTCGTGAACGAATAAAAGAGGATGGTAAGAATCGCTAGACGAAAGTGGTACGAGACGTTAAGGTGTGGATCGTGGATTGGTGGAAGGCGGAGAAGCGGAGGTAAAAGGGTCGCCTAGGAGGTCACTGCCGAAGGAGTCGTAAGAGAGAAAGAGATGGTGGTGGCGATGCCGTAGGTGCTGTAGGAGAGAAAGGAGGAAGAAGAGGGTACGGAGTCGAGCGAAGAAAACGGAGAGTGGGAAGAGCAAGGTGGATGGTGATGGGGGAAAAGGGGAAAGGGGAAGGAGAGTAAAGGGAAAGGAGAGAAGGTTGGGAGAAGGGGCAAGAGGTTGCCCTCCATGAATCACGACACGGAGGCTGATTTAGAGGGCCAGAAGTTGCCGCTATAGGTACTAGCTGCCTTCTGTAACCTCCACGTGAACCTACCACTATACTCTCGAGCGTGTCCTGCCGGATATTGCGCTCGAAAACACTGGAGATACAATTAGCTCGAACTCTCGGAAACCCATTTTGACGCGTCTTTTCATTCCTTTTCTGTCGAGGAAAAGAAATAAAGAAAGAAAGAGAGAGAGAGAGAGAGAGAGAGAGAGAGAAAATGAGAAAGAGAGAGAGAGAGAGAGAGATAAAAAAGTCGAAACTGACAATGAGAAAAGAATCGATCTAGTAAGGAAGATTAGATCGAATCGTCTATATAAGTATCCTATATACGTATGTACATACGTCGACATTCGACTTTGCTGACGTTACCGAACGCTCGTATTGGGGATTCACGGGGCGCCTATTGTACGAACCGTATTCGAGACGGTCCGCCATTTGTTACGACTCCTCGACATCCTTCGAATTATGAATCACAGAGAAAGAGAGAGAGAGAACGGGTGAGAGCCTGTTCAGTGTGTATATCTTTGCGATGTATCGATATTACGCTAATATAAAATTATAGCTATCTACTGACGTATGAATCTAGTATATCTAAATGATCTAAGTGATCTATAGTATAAAAGTTATAAAAATATAAAGCTATAAAAAAAAAAAAAAGGTTCGGTTGTGAATTAAATGATCGAAACTATTATAGATATACAAAATTATGGAACGCTATTGAGGGAGGGGAGGGGGTGTCGCATTAATAAGAATTTTTTAACGTTGGATCGGTATCAGGTATTTGAAATTAATTCAAGACGTTACTCCGCGCGATGAGACGCTTTTTCACGCGGCTTTAACATCTGATTTATAATATTTTGAGATCTTAAGTAAAGTATGTCTTATCTTCCTAAGTGCATTACCAGTGCCGCATACATTAGAGGCCCGCCCTCCGTCAGACTCCACCCCGGCGTGTATTAGGTACATACAGCTATGAGAAGGTTTACGAGGAGAGTCCGAAGCGGAATATTTTAAATGTATGCAAGAACACGTTCCGCCCTTCTCCTGGAGCGCGACTCCCGTGGAGTAATCTCCCTTTCATCGTCATGGAGAACCGAGTAATGTCGTTCGAGGGCGTGAACGCGTACGTACGTACGTACGTACGTAGGTACGTAGGTACGTAGATACGTACGTACGTACTTCCACTTTACTGTACTTTCTCGAGTTTCTCGTTGAGCACTTGCCTTTATTAAAAGTAAGTATCTTCTTTGGTTAGGTCGGAGGTACGTAAATCTTTGAAATTATAAATAACCATTCTAAGGATCACTTATGGTATTTGAATAAAAAAAAAAAAAAAAAAAAAAAAAAAAAAAACAAAAAAACAAAAAACAAAAACAAAAACAGAAACAGAAAAAAAAATTGAAAAGTGCCTGTAAGATCGAAATTTTTTAACTGCAAAAGAAAAAGACCGATTAGAACGCAAATAATACGAATTAAGACGAGCCGATCGTTCGAGGTCCCGATGCAATAAATTAAGTCATGAGAGGAAGAGAGAGAGAGAGAGAGACGGACAAACAGAGAGAAAGAGAGAGAGAGAGAGAGAGAGGAGCTAGCGATACGTTCGCCGATCGAGAACGGCCCTGATAAATCTGAGCGCTCGTCGACGCAGACGCGAACCGCATGTATTTTACATTCTCAATTCGGAATGAGTAGATTTATTGAGCTTCAGTGAACTCCTCTCACTTCACCTCCTCTCGAATCCCGTGGCCTGTTTGGCCACGCGTACCTACCCGCACCGATATCTGCCCTGTGTAGAATCCTACTAGCGATGGTGCCAGAGGAGATTGGTGGAAAGGGAAAGGGAGAGATAGAATTCGAGGGTTGACGTTATTCTACAACAGTTCGCCTCGGCAACGAGTCTATGGCGGATTCAGTCCTATCGGTTGGAGCATGGAAACGCTAGAGTTTCGTATCTGGAGAGAGAGAGAGAGAGAGAGAAAGAGAGAGATAGAGATAGAGATAGAGATAGAGATAGAGATAGATAGAAAGATGGAAAGAGAAGGAGGAGATGAAGGTGGTAAAGAGAGTGGAAGGGAGAGAGAGAAAATCAGTACACACGCACGATGGAAGAGGAGAACTATGAGAGTGTGTGAGCGCTTCGTCGCTTCTCCATTTCAAGCCTAAGCGCGGCCATTCATCAGGATTTCGGCGCGCAGACGTGCTTTATTACTGCTCGCTCGAAATTGCTATCCTACGACTCCATTCCGGTCTGCGAGCTTGCATGCGCTTACTCCTCTCTCTCTCTCTCTCTCTCTTTCTCTCTCTCTTTCTCTCTTTCTCTCCCTCTCTCCAGCACACTCTCTCACTCTCACATTCGTCTCTCCGCGAGGGATAATGCGTTAGAACCTTATATAAGGTTCGACCGCTTGCATACCCTTTAACCGAGTTTTCTCAATCGAAGACGAATAGTTGTAAAAACTTGTATGAATTAACTGATATTAAAGAGATCACGAGAGAAAATAATAATGTTTATAAATAATATTTAACAAAATTGTATATGTTTATGTAAAATAAAAATATTAATTTTCAAGAGATATTTTTGTCAGCTAGAAAAACTTGTTCCTCATCAAAATTTTATTTATCTATATAATCTTATATTTAAATGCATATATATATATATATATATATATATATATATATATATATATATATATATACACGTAGGAGTACTAAAAGTTATTATCAACGCGATACGATTTTAAATGTATATTAAATCTTTCAACGAAATTTCGTAGAAGAAGCGATGGTAATTCTTAAAACATCGATATTACCATTGACTCGAATGAGCATTTCATGCGGTCAAGTACCGTTTCATGCGATCGATGTCTCCTCGAACTCGTAAGACGGTGTCGACGTTAGAGGGTGCACTTCGGAGAGAATTCAAGCGTGTTCTTGCTAGTTTTAAGAAGAGTATCAAAAGAAAAAGAGAAGAAGAAGAAGAAGAAGAACAAGATAGAGAGAGAGAGAAATAGAAAGAGAAAGAATGAAAGAACGCGTAGGAAGGAAACGAAGCGAAACGTTGGGGCATCGCGATCGCGCGGGCACTCGAGCGTCTCGCGTGATGCCCTTGGTCGGAACGTTAATGTGACAGTTTCCACATTCCTACCATCCGCGGATAGTACAATAATAATAATTTCGAGTAAAAGTCGCGAGCGAGCTTGGGAAGGGGTGTCTCGACCCAGAGGGTACTTTCTTTCTTTCTTCCTTTCATTCTTTCTTTCTTTCTTTCTTTCTTTCTCATTCCCTTTCTCTCTCTCTCTCTCTCTCTCTTTCTTTCTTTCATTCTTTCTTTCTTTCTTTCTTTATTTCTTTCTCGTTTTCCTTCTTGTGCCTTTAGGAGAAACGAAGCGGGTGAAGAATAAGACACCAGACACATATTTTACGGCGGGGCACTTCACGAGGCATACCGCTTGCGCGTGCGCGCGTACGAAAGAGAAAGAGGGATCGAACAAGAGGGAGAAAGATAAAGAAAAGAAAGAGAGCGAACGAACGAGCGCGGACGTCGCGTCTTCTTCCGTTGAGTTATCGTTATATAAAACACTAAGCCAAAATGTGAATGCATTCGTCTTCGGGTCTGCCTCGCCTTCTGCGCTGCATCGAAGCGTTGCGTCGCCTCCGAGTCTCGTGGAACGTGCCAGAGAGAGAGAGAGAGAGAGAGAGAGAAAGAAGGAAAGAAATACGTGCATCGAGAGGAGAAACGGACAAGTACCTGCGACTTCATTACGTAGATAAATCGTCTCCTTTCTACGGTAAAAGCAGAAGCGTTTCGGAATGATATGCGTTTCACCAACGAACATAGACGTCATATGGATTTTTACTCGCAATAATAGAGTAGTTGCATCGTTTTATCATCTACTTCATTATAAATTTTTCAAGATAATAAATTGAATAAAATAATAAACACATATATTAGATAATATAAAATATATATGATAATATTAAATAATAATATAAGATAATAATACATTAGTAGTTTATGTGGAGTTATATGGCAATAAAGAAAAAAGAAAAAAAAAAGAAAAAAGAAAATTAACCAACTACCATACTATTAACAATTAAAAATTAATTACTTCCATTATAAATTTTTCAAGATAATAAATTCAATGGAATGATAAGAATATATTAGATAATAAAAAATAATAGATATATGATGGTATAGGGATAAAAAAAAAAAGAAAAGAAATCAAAAATTAA
Source organism: Vespa mandarinia (assembly GCF_050613455.1). Taxonomy (NCBI): domain Eukaryota; kingdom Metazoa; phylum Arthropoda; class Insecta; order Hymenoptera; family Vespidae; genus Vespa; species Vespa mandarinia. The sequence continues at coordinate 4,354,157 of NC_140813.1, read as the reverse complement.
CTCAAAATACTAAAAAAAAAAAATCGTTATTTTTATAATTACATAAAAATTCTAATGGAACTCGTCTAGATACAACAATTAATATGATTATTTATATTATCGAGAGTAACAAAAAGGAGAAGTATTCTTATTAAGCATTACGTTCTAGTAGCGAATTATTCCTACCGCAGAGAGAAACGCCATTTTTCATTTGTCAGACGTGTACGAGAGAAAATCATACGGGAACCGACTACGAAACCTCATATTGAGTGCGAAAAAGCGTAGTCGGGGATCATATTTTACGTTCGCGCGTAAATGTACGCGCTGATCTCGTCCTCTCGTCGGCCGTTCCTGAAACGCGTGACCCATCCAGCTCGGTCGTTGTTTGATATACGATATCATTGTCATTCATTCATCCTCGATTCTATATGGCCGTTCATTCATCTCCATCCCCGTTCGATGGAACGCGCATCGCTGATGTCAACGTTTAGTGTAACGGCGTGACTATGTTACCTATCGGTCGATCCTCACAATTTACAACGCTTTTCGATACTCCATGTACATACGTAGATACATAAATATGTAGTAACGTAAATACATGTAAAAGTTCTAACGACGAAATGACTTCAGTCCCATCCCCCATCCCCATCCATACGACCCACCCTCATCTCACTACGAATGTATCAATCGCAAAAAGTATACGCATCATTCAATTCCTTTTGTTCATGACAATAAAAGTGTATATTAAAATTCTACGATTAAGTCTACGATTTTATCGAGATCGTTCGTAAAAATCGAATTGAAAAGAAAAGAAAGAAAATTCGAAAAAAGAAAATATTCTAAATATATATCGTTCTACGATACCAATTCAAAATTATTCATTTCGTCAAAATTTGTCGATCGAAATCATTGAAAAAAACGATTCAATCAATTTCGCAATTTGACCATTTGATATAGACTCGTGATATAAAAGAATACGATTATTATATCACATTAGTTCTTGAAAGAATATAAAAATTCGATTTAGATTCGAACATTCGACGTATAATTTTTATATTTGCAATAATCAAGAGGAAAAGTAAAAATTGGATAAAATTCATATTTTATCTGAACACGCATAAGTCTCGTTCGTCACGTTTGCTATCTTTGCCGCTCGACAGCTCTTTCTCTCTCTCTCTCTCTCTCTCTCTCTCTCTACTTCTACCTCTCTGTCTCTTTCTCTCTTTCTCTATCAGAAAGTTCTCGCTCGTTTATCCTGCCTCAGGGTGGAAGAAAGGTAGGGAACAACGTAGTAAAGAAAGAAGTGCGAGGAATGTTAATACGAATATTATGATTTATCGATGAAACATCGGACGGTTGATGCGGTCCTGAGCATTCAACCACGAGGGGGAGGATTTCTTCCGGATATGTTGCCTCTTTTCTACCATTGCTATCGTATTTTTTCTTCTTCTCTCTCTCTCTCTCTCTCTCTTTCTCTCTCTCTCTCTCTATCTCGGTAGTTCAACTCCCTCAACCTTCACCTCACGCAAGACCTAGCGAAATGAAGAGAAAGAAGAAGAATAAGACGACGAGAAAGCTACATAGGGGTAGCTCACCACACTAACACCACACACTATCCAAGCACACGCGCGCGAACGCGTTCACGTAACGTAATGCCGGGGCACGGCGTTTTTCTTAGTCCGCCTGAGCCGCCGGAGATTTATTTCCAAGTCCCGCAAGACAAATGGTAAGATTGCGCCCAAAATTTTAACAGCGCATTTGGGTGAACACGTCCCTGCACCTCGAAGATACTCTACGGCCGCCTATACAACTGGTATAAAAGGGTAAGAGAGTGAGAAAGGGGAAGGACTTTGGGGTGGGGGAAGGGGGAACAAGAAAGAAAAGAAGTCGCTTTAGATGGAAAGAGAAAGAGAGAAGGTAAGAAAACGAGAAAGACGGGGTTGGTAGGAAAAGAAGTTTTCTAGTTATCCTTACGGAGAATGCGGTCCCGAAACTCCTTGGTTTCGTGACAGAATCGAGCCGTGAAACGAGATCTTCCTTCGGGATGATTCGGAAGGGGTATCACCCCTTTTATAGCAATTATTGGCTTTCGATCAGTTCCACTTTATCTCTCTCTCTCTCTCTCTCCTCTCTTTTCATGTTTTCCCTCCTAACTCTTTTCTTTCCCTTCGTACAAGAAAATAATACTCCCACGCACTTGGAATTCGAAACCGCTGTACAAAATGTTCGGTGATTTGTGAGCTTTTCGATATTCGACTTTGTCGAACATTCTAATCTTATCCGAGGAAGAGAGACACAAGGGGGAAAAAGAAAAAAAAGAACAAAAAAACAAAAAAATTGGAAAAAAACAGCTGTGACAAGATAACGAAATCTCTTGAATAAGATTTATGTATGTCGTTATGTCTTAACCTTCTAGCATTATATTATTTTATTTTATCTAATATGGTAAGAAAATTTTCTAATCTCAAAATATCGAAATAATATATTTGTTCGAATCGAAGTACAGTATATAAAATCGCCACGAATTTGTGGGAAATGAGAGAACCTTTCCGCACTAAATATATATATATATATATATATATATATATATATATATATATTTATATACAAGTATTACATATATATATATATATATATATATATATATATATATATATATGTATATACACAACGAAGAATGTTTGTGGCGCGTGCTTGGCGTGCTCGGCTACCAATTTCGTCAGCGTATAAATAATACACCGAGGGCGTTTTTCCGGATCTAGGAAGCACCCTCTTCTTGAGAATTAGGTTTCCTATCTGTCTCATGCACGCACTTCTTCCGCCTCTACCGTACCCCAAAGGTTTTATTACTTCTCGGTAGAAACTCCGCTAAGATTGCCTTCCTTCGAGCCGTCCTCCTGATCGATCGTACACCTCTACTAAGCAAAATATATTTTTCGAAGATTCCATCCCGATCCCTGCCAAATCGAACCACCTATATTCGTTTTAGTCGGTAACGTATAAATAAAAGTACAAGTAAAAGAATCCACGCTCCACATAGAGATTTATAACGGCGAGAAAGAGGCAAACACAAAAAAAAAGAAAAAAAAAAAAAAGAAAAAAGAAAAAAGCAAAAAAAAAAGGAAAAAAAAAAAGCAAAATGAAAGAGAACTGCGTTCACCTTTCGCACGCATTTTACCATTGTTCCACGTATACACACACGCGCACACGCGCGCGCGCGCGCTCACGTACGTATACATATGCAAGTTAATAAAAAACAAAGAGTATTTCGTATTATTTCTCGCGAGTAAATAGATTTATGTAGAGCTCAAACAATCTCTTCGACAATTCGTTTCGAACGAATGTATAGAAAGAAAATGAGAAAAATCGATCTCTAAACTCTAAGTATATACATAGATATAAATGAAAATAAAGTGTTCGATACCTCGCGATCATTCGATCGTTCTTCGGTGGCCTAGAAAATGTGGGTGGATACAGAAATAGAGAAGATAGAGGGGTTGGCTCATCGGCGTGCAACAAGGGGGTGCTTGTGACGCTCCTGTTTGAAGATAAACGCTCGCTGCGTTCAATGAAGTTGGCTATAAGGGTGCTCCCCAGTTTCGCTACTCGATGTCGACGGAGACTCATGGGGATAAAGAAGAAAGGGGTGGTATCGGCTCCGAACAGACTGATAGGTCCACCAGGGGAGGATTGAATTATCTGTGTTCCACGATATAACACCGTGATACAACTTACCTCGACGATTTTCTACGTTACACTAAGAAATTTCTTTCGACTCGATCGGCTTCAATACATCTTTCTTTTTCTTTCTTTTTTTTTTCCTTTTACTATTTCTATTCGTTTTTTTTTTTCTTTTTCTTTCTTCCCTCGGAACGTTCTAGCGTTATCGTGTTTATTCTTACGTACTAAAGTTTGTTTACTACGCTTCGAAGGGTAAATGTTCATTACGATTCATTTACATTGTATCTCCTTGACACGTAAACAAAGGTCGTAATCGATATCTGTATATCTACTACGATGTTGTTTAACTTATAAAATCTCTCGCGTTTGTATATATATATATATGTATATATATATATATATATATATATATATATATATATATATTTGTATGTTTGTATATACCTATATATATGTGTGTGTGTGTTTGTGTGTATATTCGTCGCTCATTTTCTTTCTTTCTCTTTCTTCTCGACGATTTTCTTCGTTAAGAAGAGAAAAAGATAAGGAACGTTTGCTTCTTCGACAAAAGAATGAAATGTATTTACCGATACGAAGTATTTCCGAGTACGCTGACAAGTTCTCATTCGATTTAAACTGTTTACGTAATTATGCATTCTCTTTCTCTCTCTCTTGACTCTTTTTTAACCTCTTTTTCCACTTATTCTAGGGATAAAAAAAGAAAAAAAAAGCAAGGAGGTAACTTTTGCAATGAATTTCGGTCATCGAACCGGTACTTCTTCTCGGTATAAAATCAATAGCCTTCGTTTCAAATCCAAGGAGAAAGGAAGTAAAGAAGAAAATAAAGAATCATGGAGGGTAAAGCGATCTTTCTCCATCCCGAAGTTGCCACCACTACTCTTTAGCCTCGAAGCGTGCAGTCAAGCCTTGGTCGAACTAGTGCCGTCATTCCCGCGCCAGCCAGGCTACCCCTCTTCTCCACCCTTTCCTTCTATGCTTGTTCGTTCGTTCGTTCGTTCGTTCGTTCGTTCGTTCGTTCGTTCGTTTTCTCTCTCTCTCTTTCTCTCTCTCTCTCTCTCTCTCTCTGTCTCTCTCTCTCTGTCTCTCTCTCTCTTTCTATCTCTCTCTCTCTCTATCTCTCTCTCTCTTTCACTCGTCGAGTCCGTTTACCGAATGGCTGGCGTAGGTGATAGCGTTCGCGATAGCAATGCTGTCACCCCATCCATAAAACTCGCCGCTCGGCCGGCACAATTTTAAGTTTTACGCCATTTACAAAATGAGTCGCCATTATTTTTGCTAGCCGGATTTATCGCTACATACATTTAGACCGAGCGACAATCCAATTTATGTGGGAGTCCCGTAATAGTCTGCCACCGCAACGCGAGAAACCTCCGCCTCCTTCTGTTCTACGTTTCCAAGCTTCACTCACACCCCTCTTGACTACCTTTTTCATCCCTTTTCGCCGTTCCGTCACACCGTTCTCGTTCTCGAGCCAAGTAGAAGCACGCTCCTCATTCACTCGGCAGGCACTGATTAAATAAAAGTACAAATGGACTCTCCTAATTAGTGTTAACGTTACCTCTACGTTCTTGTCCTATTTCAATTACCTCACTCGACTTAATTTTAACCTCGAATCGTACTAACCTTACCACGTATTATTTTCAAGAAAAACATAGCAATTATCGATAATAACAAAACATTCGAGTCATCGCTCGATTGTTTTGAAACTTTCCGCCTTGGATAATATATAGTCAGTACAAATGATAAAAATTTCTTTAAGCTTAGAGACAAGAATGTCGTTTCGAGAGATATTCTCAAGTTCGAATAAATCAAATGCGTAACTTTCTTTTCATCGCCACACCCGCGTGCTCGTTCATCACTAAGGATTAGGATTTAATTGAGAATGATAAATAGAGGATTGCTTGTTAGAAACTACCTAATGTTAATTGAGACTTATACGAGAGAAACGAGTTCCGTTGAGACTTGTTAAATGTTCTCTAAAGCATTGTTCTCCCTTTGATCGTACAATTTCATTGACAAGGTTACATCATTATTGATATTTCCATAGGTGGGGAGATTGTAAACAAACCAAAAAAAAAAAAAAGAAAGGAAAAAGAAAGTAATATCCTCTTTCATTTCGTCAGGATTCGATACGTTCTATCATTGGAGGAAAGAGAATCAATGAGATAAGAAAATCTTCGAAAATCACCGAAGCAAGCGACGTGTATCTTCGAGATCGGGCGTGTCGAGACTGCCATTGGCCGGCACTGTTTACACGAGTATGATCGATGCTACCAGATCAGGGAGACTCATATAATATCTCAACGAAAGGGAAAGAAAAAGTCGAAGGTTTAAGGGTAGTAGAGGATAAAACAGTGGGCAGGGGGTGATTTCGGTGGCAAAAGAAAAGGAAGAATACCAGCTGATAGGGGATGTCGTCGTCGAAAGAGTACGAAAGAGATGAGGGTTGAAGGGGAACACGAAAAGGCTGCGTCTGAGCTTGCCGGGATCTATGACCTCCCTTTTGTCCCTCTTCTATCCTCCCACGGCTAGCAGCAATTTTTTGTTCTTCGGCCGGTTGTATCAAATTACGATAAATATTACGGTGCTGACGTCTAGCTCAGGGGAGTTACCGCGCATGGTACGGCTCACGAGAAAAGTGTAGCAAGCGTTTCGAAGGCGTTCCTTGGCCAAAATGGACGACCAAAGGTAGAGCAATGAACTCGAACATCTTCCATGGAATATCAGAAATGAAGATAAACTTATTTTTAGAAGATACAAAACCTTCTACGTCTAAGTGGGCGGATTTTCGACAACTTTCAAACGTAACGAGCTGTTTTAATTAAGAGAAACTATTTTAGACCGGAATGGAATATAACGAGAATGTTTTCAAAGTCATTTAAGAAAAAAATACTTTGACGTTTATATCGATCAAACGTAAAACATAATGCTTCGTAAGACATACCAAAAGGATTCACTTCCCTTGAAGAATTCTCGGCGACGTGTGGTGGTTGTTCTGGAAACGGGGAGACCGTTAGTCAGCGGTCGAGAATACCGAAGGAAGGTGGTGGAAAGTGAGAGAAGAAAGAAATGAAGGAGAAGGATGAGAGAAGAAGGAGAAGAAGAAGAAGAAGAAGAAATTCGTGCCGCGCGAGAAAAGATTCTAGATGATTCCGCGAGGGAAGGAGGACGAGGATGAGAAGGGACGGTGGGGTGGTGATGGTGGTAGTAGTGATGGTGTGTAGGTGGGTGGCTCCAGGGCATTATGTATATCCACAGCGAGAGTAAATATGTGAAAGCTCGATGGTACATAGGTATCCACCCTATCCGGTTGCGTGCGAAGGATAGAAAACAAGCGACGAGGCGGTGGAGGATGAGGATGAGAAGGGAGAGGAGAATGAGGAGGGGGAGTGGTGAGGGTGGGCGGTGGATCGGAGGGATGGTGGTGCCGCGGACGAGGGGGTAGAGGATCGGGTGGTAGGAGGAGCGGGAGGTCGGAGAAGGAGAAAGAGAGAGGCGGCTAGAGAGTACATAGTGGGGGTTGACAGAGATGAATTCGTTTCATTTCACGCTGGGAAGCTCTCGCGTTCCCCGCGTCCGATGATTTACTGGGCTACAATGTGGTAACCCATGATTTATCGTCACCAACACGCCGCCTCGCCACTACACTATACCTGGTACCTCTGACTACGTATGCGTCAGAGTCCGTGTGTCCAGAGAACTTGGCTATGTCCTTTTCTCTCTTTCGCCTTAGTACTTCGACCCTCTTCGTTCGTCTTTCATGCTCCGAGCATGTCCTGCGCGAGTGAGAGAAGGACAACAGGACGAGAAGGGATCTCACGGCCGGAGTCACGGAATATATATGCCTTTCTACGTATCGCACAACGAGGAGGAGGACGACGAGGACGACGTCGTCGTCGTCGTCGTCGTCGTCGTCGTCGTCGTCGTCGCCGGCACCTCCGACCGATGATTCCACGCTCCACCGACTTTATTTATGCACTTGGATCTCCTACGAAGGCACGCATTACGATCGCGCGTACCTCCGATCCGAGCAAGTCTCGTATCCTTTTTCTTTATTTTTTTTATTTTATTTTTTCCTCTGTACCTTATTTTCCTTTTGGTTCGAGAATAACATATCGGTTAGTCGGAAAATGTCATCCTTTATCGAGAGATAACATTTTCAAGACCGAGAAATTTCAACTATCCTTTCGTATTTCAAAGCATATCTTAGTAACTATCGTCTTTAATTCGCAAACGGAAATTTTGCGGGATGAGATAGCTCTCGACTTCTGACCGGTTCTTGTAAGGAGATTAACAGCCACGTAGCCAGGCGCATATTAACGTCCCGCTGCGGTCGCAACCGCGGCGGGTGTGGAGTTTCGGGTTTAGAGCGTCAAATCGCTCGGTCAACCGTAACGAGACCGTATCGTGGCCATCATGGTTGAAACGGACGCGGTCAACAAGAATAAGTATAATTACGTCGGCTGTTATGTTGAACCACCGAGGTGGGCTTCCTCTGTTCTACGGATCACTGAAAATTCCTACCTGTGCGTAACCGCATCCGTACGCTACCTACGCGCCATGAGCTTTACTGGATATCAATTTCATATCGATTCGATGCCCTTGATGGAATATTGATCGAATATAATTTCTTCGTATCTTATAACTAAAATTGCACGCTTCTTACGCTCTCTTTTTTCGCGGGGGTATCGTCTGACAATGTTACAAAAAAAAAAAGAAAAAAAAAAAAATAAAGAATAATCCAATAAAAATCAAACATACGAATTTATACAGTTAGTTTATCGATATTTACTCGATAACGATTCTAATATGTCTAATATCATGCTATTGGTAATCGTTCACTGTGATTAGTAATGGCAAACCACCGACTCTTATGGACGAATATTTATAGGTAAACACGCAGCTGTGTTACAACTACAAATGCGGTAAGAGCAACTGCCGGGCAAGTTCTTGAACGCACGAAACGTCGGCCAAAGTAACCTTCGGTCGTTGCAAACTCGAAAGCAAGACTCGACTACCGCGATCCCCGCTTCTAAGCCGAAGTTTGCAGCTCAGAATCCTGGAAAGTCTAGATCCTGACTTTCGAGGGTCCGCCCGCTTGCTTTCATTAGGAATCTCCCTGATCCTGACACTGTTCCGCGGTCCCCGCATTTACCTCCTTCCGGAGATTTATCTCGACCACGCAAACTTTCTATACTATTGTAAACAAGAACGGTGCCCGATGTTTAAAGTGAGGAATTTCTTCCTTCCGTCCATCTTAAAATAAATTCTAATTATCGTTTCTTATCTTACGAAACTGCTTACGTTATATGAATACATAGTTTCATATACATCCTACTTTTGTTATAGTTATGAAAGTAAATGAAAATAAAAAAATCTTATCGACCGAATTATATTTCGTGATAAACTAAATTGAAACTTTAAATGAATCAAAAATGCAAATGATTTAATTAAAAGTATTTGTATCATGCGATAGAATACGTAGATAATACATCTTGTATGCAATTGAAAGATAAACACCATATTAGGTTTGAAACGAGACTCAGCAAAACTGATCATCTCTCGATGTTCGCTCGATGTCGCTCTCTCATGCGTTCTCTCATTTCCCTGAAGCCATTAGGAAATGGCGCGGGAAAATATGAGCCTCTATATCATCGGTTAATTCGACGAAAGCCTGATCCGAGTGACGCTCGATCCGAGTATAGGCGAGTGTACTGTACGAGAAAGGAAGACTACAACTCGGCTCCGAAACGCGGCGTGCCTGCATTTTTTATCGCACTTTAATTACTCCACGCACTCGGCAGCATTCGCGCATTCCATGCGACGATATCTCAAACGCAACCGCATTATATTCGTTACGTAACTGCGTAACGCGATATATTTCGGGAAATAATGAGCGCTCTCACGTGAACCGGACATTGTTGCGCGCGCAACTCCACACAGTGTATTACCTTCGTATGTTTCATACTGTTCTACCGTAGCCATGGGTTTACCATAAACACCATAATCCCTGGCTTCATCTTATATTGTCTAAATGCACATTACGTATAGCGGTATATGGAGGTGGGGGGAGAGGGCGGTGCGGGAAGAGAAGAAAAAATTTCCTTCTTTTTCCATTTTTCTTTTTCTTTGTCTCCATTAATATAAATATATAATAATTATTCGAAAAAAAAAAAAAAAAGAATAAAGAAATACACGCGCATGGAGGAATACTCGACGACAACCTATTCGTCAAAACGTAGATGTTGCAATTAGCTATAGCAGAGATACATCGAAATAATACATAAATCAAATTTCTTCGATACGAATCACATATTGAGAGACGGCTGACTTTTATGATTTATCAACGAGAGTAAGTCTCTCGACATTCGTCATTTGAATACCGGGACGTTTACCGTGTGAAACGAGAGTTGAGCTGTGAAAAGCATGCGGATGTCGGAATGAGAATATACGCGTGACGGAAAAAATGTCTGTCTCTTGTTCGCCGAACGACGCTCCTACTATTTTGTTTCTCATTGAACGAGGAAAAGTTTAAAGGATGAAGTAATAGAGGGATGATGATAGTGATGGTAGAATCGTTTCGTATCGTCAGAATTCAGATTTTATAGCACCGTTAAGTTAGCCCGACTATTTTCGAAACTTCTACGATTGTCTTGCGTGTAAACGGTCGTATTAAATGGTGCGGAAGGTAAATATCGTATAATATGTTTTGTACTAGAGCGACATTAATAATTCTTTGTCGTCGTCTCTCGCGAACGTCCTGTACTTTCGAGCGAATGGGATTTATTTAAAAAGGGGGAGTTCGATGGCTTGATACAAAAAAAAAAGGTCAACAATTTCATACGTTCGATTTTTTATATTAACGAAAAAAATTCCTATGTTCATTCTACCGCACTAGCTCAGGTATCGATTTTACTTTTTTTTTGTTTTTGTTTTTGACACGTCGCATTAAATAATATTAACGCAAAAAAACTTCAACCATTTGTTGTTACGTCTTTTGTCACGTATATATATATATATATATATATATATATATACATATATATACATCTACGATTAATGTTACATATTATCTAAATATCCAAATATATTACATATTATATAAATTATCATTCCTTTATGTTGATTAAAAAAAGACATCTAGTTGTGAATCTTCGTATCTAATACATGCTCGAAAAATTCGAAATAAATTTTATCGTCGTTTTAACGAATTAGCCTGATCGCATGTATACGCGTAAGGCATAAGGGGAGTAATTGTTGTCGCGTTTCCCTTACGCGCTATTTAACACGACGACAGTGAGGGGTCCGATCCAAGACGCTCGCTGTTTCCCGAATTAGTCGAAAATTTATGATGTTGTGCAACGACGTCGTCAGTACGTTAGGAAATGTTCGCATCCCATACTTTAGGGCTTTCGACAGTGGAGTATCTCCTTTTCTTCCGCCATCCTTCGAACTAACAAAGAAAAGCGGAAGTACAAACAAAAAAATAACTATACGTATCTTCAAAATATTTATTCTCATCCTAGAAAATACTACAACTACAGAAAAAAGTTCATGAACCCATCTATATTCGCTCGGTTTCCATTAATTATTACGTTTAATTTCTATCTTTCTTAATAGCATTGTAAATTAATAAGGCGCATTTAATAAATAAAAAATGTGTGTCACGTTTTTATTTTAAATTATCTTAAAACACAATTATGTATATGTTTTCGATCCACCTGAATAAATGAAATTTTATTTCTGATCGACTGAATTCTTAAAAAAAAGAAAAAAAAAAAAAGAATCTTAAAAAATTGACTACTTTAGAATTGAATTCTTATTATTATTTTCATAAAATTGATGATAATGCTAAGAATGATATATATAAGAGAATGATATATATATATAAAAGAGAAAGAAAAAAAAAAAAAAGAAGCAATATCACGAAAACGTTAGCTCGTGGCTACGATCCTTTTCATCCTGATGTCCTTCAGAAAAGGCCAAAAGGGGGCAAGAGAACGTCTGAATGACGGGATTCATGCCCCACCGTGGATTCAGAGACGTCGTGAATGGAAGCAGAGGAAGGGCTTCGGAAATTAAACGTCCCGTGGATGTTCTTTTTGTCGCGAGCCGTAATGTACGGCTGCTCCTTCGAGGAGCGACTCCCCTCGCCTCTCCTTTTCCCCATCGTTTCTCTTTCTCTTTTTCTCTTTCTCTCGCACATGAACGTACCCACACTATTCGCTTTTACGGAGAACCGAGAGGGAGACCTGCCACGGCGGCGAGCAGGACAATTTCGCTACGATAAGGAAGTAGATCCTGCCGGGAGATATCCTGGATCCTTCCAACCCGTAGAATAAATCCACACATACACGTATTTGCATATGTACATATGTGTGCTCGCGTGGAACGCGACAGGCAATGAATACCGAATGGATATGCGTGTATTCCTACAAGATCTACCTATTTCGTGGATATCCTCTGGACGCTCGGCGAATGTTTCCGTTTCTTCATCAGTAACTGCCACTTCTATGGTAAAAAGAATTTCTTTTCTTTTTTTTTTCCCCCTTTGTTATTGCTCTCCACGGAGAAACGTAACATTCCCTGTAAACTTTTTTGATCCTGATAAATGATAAACGTAATATCGTCCAAGATACCACTGTATCTCTTTTACTCTTTCAAGATTTTAATCTTAGCTATTCTTTTTATACCATGGAATACTGTATTAAAGAGAACACATGTAACGCTTGGTCGCATTAATGGAAAATGCACTCGTTTACCTACTTGCTTTTACGCTTAGCGAAAAATTAATGATACGAAAGTCGTCCGCTCTCTTTATCATAGATATTTACTTTTATTTTTCTTCCTATTTTCTACGAACCATAAATTTTCTCCTTATAAAATATAACGTATGGTTATCATTAATTTAAAATTTTCTTTTTCTTTTTTTTTTTTTTTTTTTTTCTTTAATTAATTTTCATCGTTAAACATTTCAAATAAATTTTTCGCCTGGATAGAAAACAACAATAACAATAACAACAACAAAGTCAATAAATAGGATATACGTAATATAACAGAAAGAATAGATAAATTTGAATATATATATATATAAATTAAAAGTGGATACAAGCGGCTTAAAAAAAGAAGGGAAAAAAAACAACAAAAAAAAAAAAGAAGAAGAAGAAGAAGAAGAAGAAGAAGAAAGAAAGCAATGAAACACGCGTGTAAAGTAGCTCAGAAGTCTCAAGTGTTTCTAAAAGACTACGTCCATCGAGGAGAATATAAAGCACGCGCTAGTGACGCATGCGTAGAAGCGAGAACGAATGCGACCCGTTGAACCTAACACAGTATTCGGCCATTGGTCGTACTCATAAGCGCCGATAGATGCGCGCTTGTACGGCCATGCGTGAGGGGCTGGCTCGCACATGTGCTTCGTATCTTTCAAGTTTCGTACACGATACAATTTTTCGACTACGTGTTTTATTATAGTGCCAAACTTATGTCAGTGATATATGGGAATGCCTGTTCTTTTTTTCTTTTTCCTTTCTTCTATTTTTTTTTCTTCTTTCTTTTTTCTTTTTTTCTTTTTTTCTTTTTTTCTCTTTCTCTTGGTATTAACGTTGACCAACATTTTTGAGAAAAAAAAATTCACAAAAATATCCACACTTGTGTCGTAAGACCCGACGAGTTGTAAATTCTTTTTAAGAGGCATCTAATTAAATGTCAAACTTACCGGTCTTTCGACGTAAAAATTATCTTTAGAAACGACCTTCCAACTTGCCATTTATAGAATAACGAGAAACGAAGCATGGCTCGTAGAAGAAAATCAATGGCGTCGGAATGTACTGCTGCATCGATTATATGCGCTGCCGGCGGTCACGTGCTTCCTCACATTGCTACGAAGTTTTTTCTTTTCTTTTTCTTCTTTTTCTTCTTCTTCTTCTTCTCGTAGATAAATGATACCTTTTGTGAAATCAATCATAATCAAAATAATTGTATGCATTTACAAATAAACACGTGAATTATCTTTTTATTATTTTTTTCATTCTATCACATCTATAAAATTTTTGTTGTTCTTTTTTCTTTTTTCTTTTTTTTTTCTTTTTTTTTCTTTTTTCTCTTGCTTTTTTTCCCATTCCATTCTTACTTGTTACATAATCGTATAATAAACATATTATTAAAAGGAGTTAAAAATCAATGCCTATAATTAAACGTATATTAATCCTTCCCAATCATTCCAATTCCTTCGGATATATATGTTTGTATGCACTTTCATAGGATAGGTATACAAAACTGCGGAAATGGATTTAACGATTCTAAAGCTCTGGGTTGTGCCAAGCGTACTTTAATTCTCTGTCAAAATATTGAGGAACTAACAAGCATTAGTATTATGAACGACGTGTACGGGGTCAGTGTCGGCAGGTTGCTACTAGCTGCCTGTTTAGTTATTGTTTCCGCCACAGATTATAGGGAAGGGGTCTTTATTACCCTATGGTGCTAATATACGTAGGCTCGCACACCAATGCATACTCCACTCGTTCTAACACACAACCACGTATAGGCCTGTACGAGCTCGCACCTGTTGGCGCCTACGATTATGGCCGCAATAACATTTCGTCAAACCATAACCCTTATTCGCCGATCTAGATCGAAACCTATCGAGAAAAATATTTATTAACTTACTTACGCTTTTTATTAATATCGATCGATTAGCAAAAGTATATTTATATAAATTATATATATATATATATATATATATATATATATATATTATTTTCAGATTTATAATTATTATCAAAAGAATTTTCTTTTTGATTCGTGTAATAATTTTTTTTTTCATGAACGCACACCTGTTACACTAGCAAAAATTAATGCATGTTTTAAATTCACGAGCGACGGATACATTTTCTTCGTATATAAACCACAGTTGACGACCGAATATCAACTTACATTGCAAATTAGTACTAAATTTTAAATCAGACGCATAAAATCTAAGTAATTACGTATGTGGTAGATACGTACATGAATACGTAGATATAGTTTCGCGTGCACTTTAGTATCTCGTACACTTTAGAATCAAACGTACGCGTTCGTGCCTTTCTTCTTTTTCCCTTTTGTTTTCTTTTTGCTTATTTGTTTGGTTTATTTTTTTGAGGTTTTTTTTTTGTTGTATTCTTTTTCTTTTTTTTTTTTCTTTTTTTTTTTTCTTTCTTTCTTTCTTTTTAACCATTTTGTAGAGCAACTAATATCGCACAGGGACACAAATACGTGAAACGGAAAGGAGACCGGGTTCCAATTCATTGATTTTACGTCGCAACATTATTTATTGTCCAATATATCGGGCTTGTCGATACCATTCGTTGCGTCATGCGCCATAATAACGGTATCTTCTGTAAAAGTGTTCATTGCCGTGTAGTAGGACGAAAAGGAAGGATCTTCCGTGCTTTAAATTCTTCAGGAAGAGCGGCGAATAAATACCGGATGATATATGCTCAGCAAAGAGAGAAAGAGAGACGAGAGAAGGGAGATAGAAAGAGGGAGAGAGAGAGGGGGGGATGGGGAAAGAGAGAGAGAGAGAGAGAGAGAAGAAGAGAAAGAGAGAGACGTGGTCAACCGAGCACTTCCAGCTCTAAATTTGGAGCCGAGTTTAGACGAGCTCGATTTAAATTTACCAGAAGTGGAATTGGCCTCGCAACGAAACACAATTTCCGGACCAACTCATTTGCGCGTCTAAATTAATACGATAATACCAGATTGAATGCGTAACTTAAACTCGCTACGGTTTTGACATTTGTCCATGGTATACCAGAAATAAACACAATTTCATCTATAAAATAATTCAATATTTTTCACCTTAATATTATTCCCATTTATATCCTCAATATAAATAATATTAAATATAATGAAACGTTACCAATTGCAAATGTATTTTTATAATATATATGAATAACATGAAATATCGATTGAAAATTTATCGATTAATCATGGAAATATTCATTAATAATTAAAACGCCAATTCATTAGATAAAGAATATAATGAAGTCTACGATTAAATCGTAACGAGGGAGGGTATCGTTAGAGAGCTATATTGACTCTCGATCTTTGAAACAGAAACGTATGTCTGTCGGTGGTACGGCTCGGATCGATAAGCTCGCGTGATCGAAATTAACGCGACGTGCCGCGGGAGCAAAAACGAGGTCTCTCGTCCGTTAAAAATCCGTCGAGCCCGACGCATCGATAATCCAACGAGAATCGACCGTATAGTAACGCGTTGTGCCCACCACGTGGCACTGAGGAGAAAGAGAGAGAGAGAGAGAGAGAGAAAGAGAGAAAGAGAGAGAGAGAGAGAGAGAGAAAGAGAGAAAGAGAGAGAGAGAGAGAGAAAGAGAGAAAGAGAGAGAGAGAGAGAGAGAGAGAAAGAGAGAAAGAGAGAGAGAGAGAGAGAGAGAGAGAGAAAGAAAGGTATATCTACATATACCTAAGCGTACATATACGAATTCAGTATTCATCCATAGTAAACTTACATATATGCGTATTTACACGTATTCACACATGCGTAGGTACGTGCAGAGACGTATAAACGACGGCAGCGCGGCGGTAGTTGGCGGGGACTACAAATCACCATTACTCGATGTATATCGCGATGCTATATAATTATACCTATAACGCCAAGCACCAGGTAATGGCTCAATCCTGCATGTGCATGCGATGATAACCAGCCCCCGAAGGTGGATACCGCTAGGTGGGGTCTCTTTGCTGCCCGCGAGATTCAAAGAGTACGTTTACGATTGGCCGACGCGTAGTCACGTGCCGTGTTACGTCACCGTGGCCATCCTCGTGAGCGGCGCGAGCGAGAAAAAGAGAACGGCGTGTTCTCTCTCTCTTTCTCCCTCTTTCTCTCTTTCTCTTTCTCCTTCTCTCGCTCTCTCTTACCTAGAAGAAGAGAGAGAAAGATGGACAAGAAGCGCGCGCGCGCGCACGCGTGTGCCCGAAAGAACGAAACGAACGAAAGAGAAACGGAAACAGGTAGACATTCTCGTACTGGAGAAAGAGAAGAACTTTATCCTTGGTGAGCATGAGTCGAAAGGACAAGGAAAGAATTTAGAGGAGAGCTTGAAAAAGGATAGAAAAAGAATAGAAAGAAAGCATAGGAAAAAGAGAGAAAGCTTACTCCTTCTCTGTCTCTTTTTTCTCTCTCCCTCTTTTTCTTTCTCTTTCTCTCTTGGTATCCCCCTTCCCGGTATTAACAACGCCCTTGCATATAAATCCCCGTTTCGTTCATGTGCGAGAATGGTCGCGTGTGGGTGCTCGTCCGTCTCCGTCCCTTCCACGCGTCGGCCGAAGCTTCGTCCTTCTCCAGAGTCGATTTCTCTCACTCTCTCACTCTCTCTCTCTCTCTCTTTCTCTTTCTCTCACTCTCTCTCTCTCTCTTTCTCACTCACTCACTCTCTCTCTCTCTCTCTCTCTCACAATGTATTTCTCTCCATCTTCGTTCGGATTCCCCGCCTCTCTAGCATTCGCGCGAGCAGGATAGAGAGAACGGAGGGTTGGCCAAGCGAGTAAGAGAAAGAGAGAGAGTGAGAGAGAATGAGAGAGAGAGAAAGAGAAAGAGAATGAGCAAGAGAAGGAGGGTCGAGCGAGCGAGAGCGAGAGAGAGAGCGGAGGCAGCGCCGCGTGGCGGTACGAGGTGGGGACTATCGGGCCGTAAACCATCCGCGGTGAACATTTAACTCACGTATTGCCATCCGACAAGTTTGCTTTGGCCCGCGAGAGAGCGTCACCCGAGCTGTTTGCCCCGAGTCGAAGAAGGCCAAGACGAGAAGCGACGATAGCTCGAGAAAGCCGACGTTAACGTACGTAAAACGGTTTGCCATTCTATACGGTCAAGAGACACGCGCGCGTTCTAACAAACGAAAGAACACGACACGATCCAAACGATTCTCACGCGCTTCCGATCGCCCGCCGGGGCACTCCTATCTCTCTCTCTCTCTCTCTCTCTGTCTCTCTCTCTCTCTCTCTCTCTCGCTCTCTCTCTCTCTCTCTTTTTCTCTTTCTCGTTTATTTGCTCGATCGTCCGCTCAAACACGCTCTCTCGTTCCATCTCTCTCTCTCTCTCTCTCTCTCTTTCATTCTTTTACTGTCTGTCTGTTTGTCTCTCTATCCCCTCTCACTCTCTTTCTCTCTCTCTCTCTCTCTCTCTCTGTTTTTCTATTTTTCTTTCTCACCTTATCTCTCTATCTCTCTGTCATCGTCATCGGCGTAAGCCGTTTTATGAAAACGATTCGAAATCGAACGTATTTCGTGCCGGTCGAAAGAACGAAGGACCATCATCATTGTTCTCCAATTTCATCGTTCATCGTTCTCGTCGTTGGATGGATCGCCGGTGAATAAAATCGTGACGCCAAGTAACGCCCTTTCTCTGGAGGAACAAGAGGAAAGAGTAGAGTTTTATCATGTGCCGGCAGGAACGCGAGCGGATCGCTCTTCCGCTGAGAACGTCCAACTTCCGTTGACCCTTCGGTGTCGCCGCTACGGTGAGTAAATTATATACCATGTTTTTTTCTTGATCTTTTTTTTGTTTGTTTTGTTTTCGTCTTTCTTTCCCCTTTTTTTTCATTTCTTTTCTTTCTGAGTTTTTTTTCCTTTCTTCTTTTTTTCCTACCTTTTTCCCTTTTTTCTTTTTTCTTTTTTTTTCTTTTCTAATGTGTGTGTGTGTGTGTGTGTGTGTGAAATATACACAAAAGGATTAAAACGCGTGGCCGGCTATGTTTGCTATGAAAGGTTAGGTTCTTCCGTCCCGCCAAAACCATCGTGTTCGCGCACATGCTCCCTTCTCTTACTACGATCGTCACTTTCGAAAATACTCTTTCGGCTACATAATTAAATCAATTTATTTTCTATCTTTATTTTCTATTTTCCTACAGTTCGTTGATTGTTCATTAATAAAATCATTCGAATTGGCACGATCAAAATAACGTAATCAAACTATTATTTATTTGCCGCGTGCCATTGCGATAGATCATTTTTATTATAATTCATATCGCGATAATCGTTCGTACAAATAATATTAATCCTACGAAATGAATAATTAACTATCTATTTAATCTGTTAATTATGAAATAAATTGACGTTTCGTGTGCGTCGTTGATATCCCTCGATTACTTCTCTACATGAAATAAGAAAATAAAATGTTTAAGTGTAAACGACAATGTCGTGAATAAGGATTATGCAACTAATTTCAAAAGAGAGAGAGAGAGAGAGAGAGAGTGATAGAGAGGGGGGAAGAAAGAGATAGATATAGAAAGACAGACAGAGGTACACCTCTCTCTCTCTCTCTCTCTCTCTCTCTCCCTCTTTTTACTTCCAAATTATTAACGTTTCTTGTAAACATACGAGACGTTCATATGCGAGAGAATACGAATGATCGGAACTCGTGCCAAATGGCGTACATCCTTCGGGTCAAGTTTAAGTCGTCGCTCATTATTTTCTTCTCACTCTCTCTCTCTCTCTTTCTATCTCTCTTTCCTCTTCCTTCCTCCCCCCCTCTCTCTCTCTCTTTGTATTTTATACTTTGCGATAAAACAAAGATGAATCATTCAGATAGAATTAAGAACTTAAAGAAAAACGTTTCCATTCCGTTCGATCGATCCAATTGATCCGTCGAGACAGTTTCTATTTCGTTTCCTATAAAAGAAAAAAAAAAAAAAAGAAAAAGGAGAACCTTCAAATTATCCACCATCTTCATCTCCTCCTCCTCCTCCTCCTCCTTTTTCTTCTACTCTTAGAAATCTAAAGTGAATTCGGTGTCGTGAAATCCAAGGGTGAAATGGGTGCTGTATACCGCAGCGATGTCTGACGGAGGCCATAAATAAGGATCCGACGGTCGGCGCGGCTGCAGCCGGTGATAAGCGTTCCTCCTTCTAACCCCCCTCCATTGCAACCCTCTGGACTTTCTTGCACGTCGTCTTCCATCCGACCGACCTACCCCCTACCCTTCACTCGTCCCCCACCTCTTTCTCTCTCTCTCTCTTTCTCTCTCTCAGCGACCCCCTCGCAGCTGCAGCATCCCTCTCCTTTCGAAAGATACGACAAGAACTCGACCGCTCCTCCCATCTTCCTCTCCCACTTTACCCCTTTCCCCCTCCGACGAATTTTCACAACGCTATTGTTCTATGCTTCTTCTCTACTGTACTATGAGATCCAGACTAATGGCCGTATTCAAATACAAATTTCACTATTTTCTTCTTAGTATTTCGATATCTTTGAAAGTTGTCGCTTGGGAGAAATTTATATTTGAAAAAGGGAAAAAAAAGGAAAGAGAGAGAGAGAGAGAGAGAGAGAGAGAAGTAGAAAGAAAGAGAAAAACAAGCAATCATTTTTGTATCGTATGCGAGTGCAGCATAATAAAAATTGCGATACAAAGTATCTCCTCTTTCTTTAATATATGACGTTAATAAAAATACATTAATAACTTATATAATTTTTCTCCCATCAATCGTAATTTTCTTTCTCGCGATACGTTAATTATTATGTGCTTGTTATGGAATAATTCTCACGTTCGTGTATAGTCGCGTTGTCGGACGATAAACGACACGAGCGGGATGTTTGACAAGGACGTTACACGCGCGATTTACCTCGCGTCAATTATAATCGCAGTCGTCGCAACACGGACGCGCGCAATCGTTTTCGAGAAACTCTCTTCCCATGCTAATGTGTTTATAACTGACAAGACGAGATAGCTGTGAAACATAATCTGGTAATTCGAGTAGATTCGATCGTTCCGTTGTGTAACTTGTAAAGTGTATAATTTAAGCAGAAGAAAAAGAAAAAGAGAAAAAAAGGACTCTTTCGACAGCGAGATTTAAAAAAAGTAAAGAAAAAAAAGAAAAAGAAATTATATATATATATATATATATATATATATATATATATATAAGTATACACATGTATGAAATGAAAAGAGAGAAGAAGATCGCGATACTTCTGTAGAATATAGGGGTTGGCACTGATAAGCTACTGGGTCACGCGGCGTTCCTGAGACTTGATCTAATGGCATGCAGAATCCTTTGTCATCCGTGTGTTGGTTAAGTTCCCGGCATCACTTATCTTTGCCGCCGCCGGCGTTCGGCCGGTACTTTGGGGGTGCGCACGGTAGGCGGGTATGGAAAGGGCGAGACAGAGAGAGAAAGAAAGATAGAGAGAGAGGGAAAAGAGAAGGGAGAGAGAGAGAGAGAGAGAGAGAAAGAGTAGAAGGGTGGCAGCGGACGCAAATGGAAGAGCAAAACCACGAGAGGGGAAGGGAGATTCTTCAATGGAAGAGGAGGGTCGCCGACTTTGCTAAGGTGTCGTTGAGAAGTTGGAGGAGGAAAGGAAGAGAGACAGACTTTAAATGAGTGTATTTCCATGTGTGTGTGTATGTATGTGTGTGTGTGTGTGTGTCTGTGTCTATGTGTGTGTGAGAGAGAGAGAGAAAGAGAGAAAGGAGGTATTGGGTGACGTCGCGACGCCCCGGGCACTCCGAACAAGTTCTCGAAAGTGTCGGCTAAACTGATATGAGAAATGGTCGCTTCGTGCTACCCGTAGGGGATGAAGGAGCCTCGCTATAGCTATTCGTTACACGCTCGGGAAACGTTGGGGCATCTCGTGCGTTCGTAAATCCCTCTGCGCGATACAGAACACTTAAATTACTAGCGTGCGCCACGCCAAGATTTCGCGCGTCCATCGTACTATTTAAATACGTCGATTCTCCTTATAGATCAACTTGTTTCTCGATGATGTAATACATTTTAATATTTTATTTTATTCTATGTTCGTATAAGTAGTACTCCTCCTTCTCCTCCTTCTCCTCCTCGTTACTCGAATTTTAGATTTACGACGATGAAATCTGTTCTTTTCTTTTTTCTTTTTTCTTTTTTTTTTCTTTTTCTTTTTCTTTTACTTTCTCTTTTTCTTATTTCTTTCTTATTTCTTTCCTTCCCTATGATCGCGTTGTTGAGAAATGTAGAATTATATTGGTCGGAGTAGGCGATTCGTAGGTGGTTGAAAGGTATATCTTATCTTGTCAGCTTAAAGGTCGATTCGATCTCCGATCTCCGATATCTTGGATTTATTCTATGCTTGTCGCAGAACGAGAACCAACTGGTCGTAAGATCGTTGGTGAGCTTCCTTTTTATTATTTTATTTTTCCTTCTTTTCTTTCCTTCGAAATGAAACTTTCGCGTTTGTCCTGTAAAAAAGAAGGTTAACTATTATCGCATAATACGCAAGTTTTTTTTTTTTATCATTATTACCTACGCATTGTTACGAACGATAAGTGGGTTTTCAAGGGAGCAGTTAAGAGATAATTCAACGGAAATATACAGTTATCAAGAAAATTGTTTTAACGTTGATAATAATGATAATACATAGTTTACATAGTATATTACCTTCGAACTAAAGATGCTTACTAATTTACGTATGTATATACATAATATATGTATATCATAGAGTTGAACCGATAATAGTTAATAACAAATTTTTATTATTAGTAAAAGGGAGCAATAATTTCTATTTCTTATTCTCCTTGGTCTGTCAGTCGTAATTAAGAGAGGATCACGTGGTTTAATGGGTATTAAGTCGATATCTGCGTTCGAAGTTACGACCTGTCTGAGAAAGTTCGTCAAACTTTTCCTAAGGCAGGAGTCCGACCAGGTCCGCTATCAGCGAGAAACGCGGGGCTCGCGTAATAAAGCTTCCGAAGCGTTATTGGAAGGAGAATCTAATTTTCGAAATTTCTTTGGCACGTTCGCTAGGGGTCGTTCTTCGTTCTTCGCTTGTATATTACTCGGCCGACACTTGGCTACGATATACCTACTACAACCGATACGAGTTTTCACTGGTAAGCTAAGCGTAGTGTTTTCGCAGGTGCTATTCGTTATTCGATAAAAAGTAACAACTTCAAGACACAGCTAAGCCTGATGAACGAGCGCCTAGGCAGTATTTTTAAAGGACTCCCTGCGCATTGGACGCATAAATTCGCTCGATCTTTCCGCTCGAGCGCCGAGCGTTTACGTACGTAAACGTACGTACATATGTATGTATCTACGTACATTCGCATCCAATTCAATAATTCAAACGCGGATATCGTACATCACTCACTTTCGTGAAAGATCGCGAATTACATCGGTCCTTCGTAAATTATCTTAATTTCCGCGTTACGATCTTCACGATATCAAATCATTTCGATTATCTCGATATCTCTTTCCAAGGGTACGTCGGATATTTAATCTCATTCGAAGAAGCATTCAAGTGAACGCACACAAGGGAACGCTTTATGGCCGCCGTCGGATCGCGTCTCCGACACTTTCCTTGCGCCTCGATCGACGTCTTCCTTATATCCTCGTTCCCTCATAATTTTTCGTAAAAACCAACTTGGAAAATAATTTTCCTCGGTAAGGATATTTATCATCGATGACACCGCCATGAAAGAAGAATTATGAAAGCGTTCGGATAACAAGAAAAAACACTTTCAAAACGATTTTACCTATGGTATCGTTCTATGAGGAAAGAAAGAAATTTCACGAGTAACTTTTCCTTTAGTTTTCCTTTTTCTCGGCTACGTTCAAAAGGGATTCGATCGTATATTAATAAATCGTTCGATTTACATTTCCCACCTTTACTCGTTCGCGAGAATTAACGTTAGAATGGAGTTTCGCGATCGGTATAACGGATGGACGATGTAATTTACGAGTTTAAAGAGGTTGGAAAGGCTCGATTGAAACGTCTTGCCAGAAGTGTTGGACGCGTTCGGCGAAACTTTAGAGAATATGAGAAAGCGCAAGTTAGAAAGAGGAAAAGAGAGAGAGAGTGAGAGAGAGAGAGAGAGAAAGAGAGAGAAAGAGAGAGAAAGAGAGAGAGAGTACTTGCTCGCAGAAGTAACACAGAAGAGAGCGTTTATCACTTGTTGAAGCAAGCCGCGCGGCATGCGAAGGGAAGGAGCATGGGAGTTAAGTCGTTAGATATCGCTCGTCGAGTGCTGGCGTCTTACAAATTAATGTTCGCCCATTCATTTCGTAATCATTCACGACTCAATGAACCGATAAGACCGCAACGAGCTGCACTATAAAAGCCACTTTAGCGGGAATTTACCTATTACCGATTTTTAGAGAGTTTTCTTTCAAAAATTTTACCTAAATCTCTTAACGTTTAAAAGCCGTAAGAAAATTAGCTACGGTCAACTTAAAATGTTTTTCTTTCGAGGTCTTCTATCTACGTTAAAAAGAAAGAAAAAGGAAAACACACAGATGCACGCACACGCATACACATATTTCTTGCGTATCCTTACTTCCGGCAAAAAAGATCGAAGTCGTCTCGTCTCGGTTTGAAAGTACAATGAAATTCGTTTTCGGTACAGAAAGAATTTATTACGGCTTGGCCGCGTGCAAAACTGCGTCGAGGGAGTACCTCTGACAAACGAGATGGTTGAGGGTTTGAGGGGGTGTAAAATGTTTCTGGAGCAAGGTCAAGCTCGATCGCGTCACCTGTAACTCGGCCTCTTTTATTCTTCCTTTTCTTATTCTTTTTCTTCTTCCTTCTCTCTCTTTCTCTCTCTCTCTCTCTCTCTCTCTCTCTCTCTCTTTACCTGGGTTTCGAGCTAACGTCGAAAAATGACCTTATACACGGGCACTCGTAAATTAGACCGCTCATAAAAAACGTCGCGCGCTTGTAGCCGCCCAGGCATGGAACTCGCGTTAGAGCCTAACGGTCCACTACGTTTTGCTCTCGCTTTTAACTCACGAAGGACACTGCCCTCCGCCTTTTACCGACCCTACTTTACTTCCGGCAATACGCTTTGTGCTTCGTACCTTCGTCCTGTTATTTTATAAAAGAATTTTCTGTTCTCCCTACCGTACTGTGATGAAGTTCAACGGTTATAATAAGACAATTCCTTTTACAAAAGTTTTCTATATATTGTCTCTTTTTGGTACGATTACAATTTCGTATAGTAAGTACTTACAATATACCATAAGTACTTATAAGAATTCATTTAAAATTCTCTTTCAAAGGTGTTATTAACATTGAGGATTTTTCTTCAAAATTCACATTAATTCATTCACGCAGAAAATACCCCCGCAAAATTTCTAAGGACAACAAGAAGAAGGATCAGCACGATTTGTCAGTATGATTTACAGGAAGAAGTTGAAAATGTTGATCGGCGATGGCGATAAGCTTTTTTGTTAAATTCGGTCTCGAGCGGAGGGGACCGCTTGTACGAGCGTGCAAAAGTCGAAAACTCAACGAAGAAGAACGGAGAATGGTCAACGACGACGAAGATGAAGAAGGACTCCGTCATTCGGCCTCGTTGATTTATAAGTTCAACTCCAGACGAATAATATTTTTGTTTTAATGCTCCTACGGCCGAAAGTACGTGCTCGGACTGGTGAGAGATGGTGCGAGGTGGACATAGGTGGCTGCTGATGTCACTCCCCAATCCTCTCTCGTTCCTCCACCTCGGTGTCTTCTCTAAGGAGGAAAGAGAAAGAGTGAGGAAGATAGACGAAGGAGAAAGACGAAGAACGGAGGAAGAAAAAGATAGAAAGAACGGTACGGGGGGCATCGGACATCGGCTACACGGTGCCTAGTTTAAGCTGAGTTGTCGCGATGGCACACAGAGATTATCCGGTATAACGTGGAATATACTTAAGGTGTTACCGACAGTTCTCATATGTATCAAGATAGCCATAGCCTTTCTCATGCTATCCCCTCGTCGTCTACACCCACGACTACTCTACAAATTGTAGAAACGTTTTGCGATCTCCGAAGGACAAACCAATTAATTTACGTTATTACCTAATTCGTCCCGAGCAATATTCTCGATGTTGCGAAATAATTCTGATTATGTTAAGGCTTCGAACGAGGCCGCGACATTTCCGATTGCAATTCTTTTTTTTCCATCTTTCTTTTTCTTTTCTCTTTTCTTTTTTTTTTCTTTTTTTTTTCTTTCTTTCCTTTCCCCACCTCTCTCCTCTCTCCGAGATCATAACGAATAAGTCAAAAAGATAAGGATCTTTCAACAGGATACGAAATGAGAATCGAAAAGTCATGCGACGCTTTAGGAAAGGTTGGAGGTGGTTTGAAAAAGCGGTGGTCCGAACTCCTCGCGACTCGCAACGCAACATTTTAGCTTTCTCAAGATGGCCCCAGTCAGAGTTTCGAGTATTTCAAAGTCACCGATTAAAATTCAGTACGCAACGCGAATAATAATTATTATTATCGTTGGACAAGGCATATCCGTCCGGTAGAACACTAGCCGATCATTAGCTCGATTAATTAAAGATGAGAGAAACAGAGACGTGTAAAAACACGTAAATCAAAGTCAATGAATTTTCGAAAATTATGAGATAACTATATGCCGATTAAAAAATTTCAAAGTACTGATGTAATAATTTGACGGTATGAGAATGAATGATGTAACGCAAAACGGTGCTTTTACGGTGAGTTTATAATTAATTAAGATAGCAAAAAGGATTGTCGATCGTATAATTGATCATGTTGTTGTCACGAACATGCGGAATGATCGATATCGCATAATTTAATAAAAATCTTCTTACGCAAATACATAAGATGCTCCCAATTATCGCTGTTCCATTGGAAGCTTACGACTACCAATGGAAAATGTAAAATGGCTACGGTCCAGAGAGCGGCGTAGCTTCTTCTTAGAAATTCCATCATAGCTCTCGCGCGAACCGCTATTCCTGGGTGCTACTTATACGTATATGGTTGTACGTAAACGCCGGCCACACGTGGTTGAATACTCCGCGAGTTTTTACGCATAAGCGAATCCCTCCGTGCGCCGGCTACGCCATGCGGGACGTCCGTTAACCCTTATATTGGCAACCTGGTACAATCATTTTTTATGTCTCCGTAAAAATATCACAAAATTGATCCAGATTCCAATTCTTTACTTAATATTTTCTTGATTTACATTTCAACAAAAAAAAAAAAAAAAAAAAAAAAAAAAAAAAAAAAAAAAAGAAAAAAGACAAAAGAGAGAAAAAAAACATTAAAAAATAAAATAGAAAAAAAGAAAATACTGCACAGAGATCATCTTGATCATCAAACGAGCGTGAAAATTTCAATTGCCAATAAAGTCAAAACTAAAAAAAAAAAAAAAAAAAAAAAATAAAACCGTAACTTACTGACGCTTAGAACATTTTTTTTCTTCGTTAGTTTTTTTATTACAAAATTTTCGATTGTCCTTCATTCTCGTAATCGTAATCGATTATGTCTTTTCCATTACGCGTCCGTTCGAAATTATATAAGTTTAAGAGTCGACGCCAATGTTTAAAGCATAGTTTGCATACGTGAGATAGAAAGAGAAAAAGAGATGAGACATGGCGGAATTCGATTCACTCGAGAAGACTGGAACGCGCACCTGTACCTCGATTTAATTATTCGACTCTTTCTTTCTTCGTGTCGTGACATTCACCGAGCCGATATCAAGGAACGTCGTGCTCTACTTGTCCGGGTACGACGATCTAGGAAATTTTTATCGAACGCTAGATGGAACGTAGCCTACGTGAATCGAAATGAAAAAGGTATTGCAAAGATGCGACATCTTATAATTTAAAATAAATATTTCTCGTGCATTGCAAGCATTTTTATTAAATAATGCTAGATATCTGTCTTAACTGTAATACCCGTTTCTTTTTTCTTTTTTCTATTCTTCTTTTTTCTTTCTTTTTTTTTTTTTTTTTCTTTTTTTCCCTTTTTCCTCCTTCTTTCGATAGTTTATAATTCCAAGAAAGTGCGTACCGTGATGTATCGCCGCGATGAGCGAATCATGAATTATGGAGCACTCGAAACAAACCTGAAAGGATCTTCCGTTGCGTACTTCTAGGCTGTTAGCTAAAAAAACAAGTCACGCACGGATCAAATATGCACTAATGCTTCCTTTTCGTTCCGATTAAGTTGTCTAGCATGAATCTCCGCAAGCGCATCCTGTTTCGTTCTCGTTCGATCGATGCACCACAGTAGAAGTTACAAATTGTATTATAGAACGTAAATAAAAATAAAGACGATTCGAACGAGGAATCGCCTTAACTCTATATTGTCACCCACATATTTTCCCACGATCATCGACCGCGTTATTATCGACGACGATAAACTTCCATATTGATTCTCGTTTGCGTGATTTCATAGGGAAAATTTCAATCGAGGTCGAGCTATGAATTTCGTACGAAATCAACGAGGCCTATTCTGAGTAGTTGAGAGACTGAAACGTTTCCTATATATTCTATACTATATCCTATATATATATATATACCTATACTCTCTTGACAGGTGTACCTGCTTATGGGAATCCCCTGAAATGGCTTATCCAATGAGGGAACCTCCGAGGATAGCGGTTAGCATTCGCTTAACCCGATTCTAATTATGGTATTCTCATAGTATACATTATGCACCGTACATAGCATTACAAACACACAAACAAATATACATACATATATACATACATACACACACACACACACACACACATATATATATATATATATACATATATATATAAAGAGACGAATGGATACGCATATAACGCTATACAATAATTACTCCGCTACTCGGTTACGTACGAGTACTCGGAGTGACCATGATAAAAGGAGAAACTGGTTCGAGGACCAGGCATGCGATAGAGCCGTTAACGATAAATCGAAATGCGTGGTGGACTCGAAGGTGGAACGGACTCGATACTCTCGCGCAATAACGGCCCCGTGTACTCGCGTGAGCGCGCGCGCGCACGACCAAGCCGAACGGCGCGTATTGACGTCTTTCTTCTGCCGAGAGGAGAATCTTCTTCCTTTGGTCCGCGTCACTCGGATTTACGTATCCCTATTTCGCTCTCCACCGAGCTACCTTAATTAAGCGTTTAAGAGATGAAACTGGTTCCGATCTTTCTCTCTCTTTCTTCTTTTTCTTCTTCTTCTTCTTCTTCTTCTTCTTACTCTTAGCTTCGTTTCTTCATGCATAAAACGACATCCACCGAGTCCACCGGCAAAGCACAGCTGTTGAGCGCTCGCTTGCCCGACTTTTCAAGAGGGCCTCGATTGTCTTCTAAATTAATTAGGCGTTTCTACGATTCCCTCGACGGATATATGCTCTCTGTCTCGAGTAGTCCGTCGCGACAAAGATGCCAAAGGAATCTCGTCGGTGAAACTGACGTGACCTTATAAAAGTTTATATTTTCATCATCCTTCCTCTTTTTCATTGATTCCTTATTTTGTTTTTCCTCGAAAATATCAAGGATATACGTTCATCTTGATCGTTACGCTTTCCTTTAGTTACGCGTTTCTTTTGACTATTTTTCTTTTTCCTTTTTCTTTTTCTTTTATTTTCTTTTTTTCTTTCTTTCTTTTTTTTTCCATTTTAATTAAACGTTAGAATTATTTCGTTTTGTCATGTGACTCATTGCGACGTAACCACCGTAAAAAGGGATTAATTGTAGAATATTCGAAATGTTATATAGATTAAAACACAGTAAATAAATATACGCAAGCACGTACGTACGCGCACACTAATGATGGGTAACAGATGTTTAATGAATTATAAATACTTTTATTCGAATAATGTCAATTGAGAATCTCTCGATTGACAGTGCCATCAGGAGCGACGATGAAGGAGATATGTCATCGATCGAGTAGCATAACGGAATGTGGATATGTTGAATGTTGGATAAGCTTCCTTTTACAAAACCTTGCTCGCTTTGAAGCCTGATTTACCGTAAACAGAGATGATTTCATCGCATTCTCTCACACAACGACTGTATTGTGAAATCATCTGTAGGAATATAACCAAAGGAAAGCCTATGAACGTAGTACGACGAATCACCTTGGCTACGAAGCTTCGAGATTAGCAAGGTGAAATAGGAAGAAGAGGGAGAAAACGAAGAAGGTAAAGGGAAAAAAAAGATGAAGAAGAAGAAGAAGAAGAAGAAGAAGAAGAAGAAAGCAGGAGAAGGAGGATGAGGAAGAGGAAGGGGAGAACTGAAAGATAAACGAGGCAAACAGCCCTTTCTCGTGGTTTATCGAGTCGATCGATCGAGAGGGAGGTAACGGAGAAGAGGTGAATCCGGTACCCGAAAACGCGCTAGGATTTAGCGGGGAACTCGAGGCACGACGAAGGGACAAGAAGAAGAAGAAGAAGAAGGCGAAGAAGAAGAAGAAGAAGGCGAAGAAGAAGAAGACGAAGAAGAAGACGAAGAAGAAGAAGAAGAAGAAAAGAGTCCGGTGCAGGTGAAGGAAAGAAGGAAGGAAGGTGATGTTTGAGAGATAGAGATAGAAAGAGAGAAAGAGAGAGAGAGAGAGAGAGAGAGAGAGGATGAGTAAAGGATAGAGAATGAAAGAGAGAAAGAGAAAGAGAGTAAGAAAGAAAGAGGGAGAAAGAGAGAGATGAAGAGAGTGGGGATGGAGAGGCTTAGGTGTAGGTGTAAAGTGAGCGTGATCACGAGGTGGATGAGCGAGGGGTACCAAGGGGGAGTGGTCACCGGTTGAAGCCTCGTGCTGACCTATTCCTTTCTGTGCCGGCGCAGTGCATTATGGCTGCTCGACAAGACTCCCGGCAGCTTCGGCCGCTTTCTCGATCACCATAGACGTTTCTCTCGCGTTCTTCTCTTTCTCTTTCCCTTTTTCTCTCTCTCTCTCTCTCTCTCTCTCTCTCTCTCTTTCTCTGTCTTTCTCTCTCTCTCTTTTTCTTTCTTTCTTTCTCTCTCTTTTTCTTTCATTCTTTCATTGTTTCTTTCTGAACGCGTACGTGTTTGCAATGACCTTTAGAAACAAAGCGGTATTTCGATCGTCCGTTTTCGTGAAAAGTGTCATACATCCTCTTGCTCCTCCATTTCATTCATTTTCTCTCTCTCTCTCTCTCTCTTTTTTCTCTTTTTCTCTTTCTATTTTCTCCTCGTTGTGTGGAAGCGCGAGTGAGTAGGAAAGTGTCATCGTATCTCAGTTGAGATTCTAAAACGAAGAGAGGCTCCGAGAGGAGGCGGCCGGAAAGCGTAGGGGTAGGGTGGGATTTGTGTCGTTACGACACAATGGAAGCGCTCCTGTAACGCTGTAAGTACCCAAAAGCTTCTGGACCGATCTCCGACTTGCCTCTCTCTCTCTCTCTCTCTCTCTCTCTCTCTCTCTCTCTCTTTCTCTCTTTCTCCATTTTCTATCTCTTTCTCTCCGTGATTCGTTTTTGGAATCTCCTATCGCACTTACCTCTCGTTCTTGCTTCGTTTCTACCGCAAAGAGAGCTTTTCCCTAGCGTAACATTGACTATACCGTGTATACATATGCGTACTACTGAGACCGCTTAAGCACTTTCCGTGTATACGTGGGATTAAGAAATCCACGTGAAAGGATAGGCCTCCTATGTGTGTACAATCTCAACGTAGCTACACCGAAATCCAGTTCTCTTTGAAAGAGAAAGAGAAAGAGAAAGAGAGAGAGAGAGTGAGAGAGAGAGAGAATTCGTGAGAGAGTTAACGATTTTACGATCAGGACTTTGAAAACAGAATTGGTTGGAGCGGCGCACTCCGATCCGACGGCACCGAGCAATGTTACATTCGAATGGCATCGATTTTTAAATACAAATTAAGATTCTTTTCTTTTTCTTTTCTTTTCCTTTTCGTTTTATACAGATGTTCACTTAATCGATGTTCTCATCAGATTGTTATTATAATCGTGATTTTTAACTTAATTTGAAATCTCGAATGGATTCGGATAAATCAAATTTAATGTCAGACCCCGACACTTTCGTAAAATTATTTCCAATATAATTGTAATATTATTATGGATTTATGTGTGTTTGTGTTTGTGTGTGTGTGTGTGTTTGTCCGTGTTTATGCGTTTGCTTATGTATGTGTATTATTATAAATACGAATTAATGTTATTTTATGATAAAATTATATGTACATTAATATTCAGATAGGTAGATTATAAGATCCTCGATAGATTGTAGATAATTCATGAGAAATATTTGTATATGTAAAATATGCTACGAAGACGGCCATCTTTTTAAACTCTTTCGTCATTTCCTTCGTCCTACGCGAATACTTCCTATCGAACGAGTTATTTCGACACCATTACTATCGTCGAAAAGCCTTTATTTAGATGGAGAGTCGAAGGAACCGGAGGAGGGCCTATTGTGGACCGAAAATACTCGTTCCTCTTTGTCGTTCGTCGAGAAGATGGTGCCGTGCTAGTACGTCGTCGGGCGGGCACCATCGAGAGAACAGGTCACGAGGTCCTCCTTGTCTCGTCTCGATGGCACCAAAATGGATCTTTCGTTGGACGACCCCTTTTTATCAGAGCCGAAGTATTATTTCGCGCTCGGAGATTTGTTTCGGCTTTTACGCGGCGTACGCTTTGCTATGCGCCTTAGAAAACACACTGTCGATCCCTGTCAACGTCACTATTTTTATTGTTCCCTCGAGATCGTTGTCTGAAAATACCAACCGCGGCTGACGATCACCAGAGTTATTCGTGCTTTTTAACATTGTAGGATAGGTAGGAACGGCAGTGTCTTATTTGAGAAGCTCGTAATTTCAAAGTTTCTTCAAGCGTTCAGAAAAAAAGAAAAAAAAAGAAAAAAACAATGTTTCGTTTTTTCTATTCTCGAATCAACGATAAAATAACATATAGGATACATAAATTTCTTTTTTCTTTTTTTTCTTTCTTTTTTCTTTTTTTCTTTTTTTTTTTTTCTTTTTTTCTTTTTCATAAAGAGATAACATAAACCACTTATCGATAAAGTACAACAAGTAGATTGCTATAAATTTAACTTGGTAAATGGAATGTTTGTATCGTTCTTAAATGCGTACGAACGAAATTCAATTCGTAGAGGCAATTAAATTTACAGAGAATTTTTACGCTCGGTGAATCGTGATATAGAGCGAGTATTCTAGTACGTTCATTCTGCTTCGTAATCTTCTTACAATTAGGTAGTACTCGTATTTCTAATCGCAATGACGATTGATCTCGCTCGGACTATAAATATTTTTCTCTATTAATATAGAAATGATAGGTTGCCACGAACGAGACAAGTTATGAAGAATTACCTTTTAATTAAAAAGCTGCCGACGAGAGTGCGAAGTACGATTTAATAGATAAAAGATTCTGTATACGGGTCTTTTTAAAAGAAAAAAAAAAAAAAGAAGAAGAAGAAAAAAACGAATCGGACGATCAATCTATCCATCATCCAGATTTTCATTGGATAAACGCGAATATTAGGTACATTGGAAAGTTGGAAACTTTGATGATCGTGAAATCGCTCTAACTAAATTTCCACGCGGAAGCGTAATTCATGTGCGGTTATGTAGTAAAGCGAGTGTAGTGATTAGCGGCACGTCACGCGTATGCGCTTTACTCGTAAACCATCATCATCCTACCGTATTTAATTCTCGTTCTTTCTTCATAGCGATAAGTAGTTCATTTGTCCTGTCCCATTAATTTCGAACAGTTTATGATGACCTAAAAACACGAAAAAATCGTATATACTATCGTGATAATATATATTTTCTTTAACATTTAAATCCTGACGAAAATTCATTTGACTTTAATATTGAAATCGATGAAATCTAAAATGAATTCGAATTATTTCATTTCTTTTTATTTTCTTTTCTTTTTTTTTTCTTCTTCTTCTTTATATAAAAATAATTTCATTATGCCTAGATCCATCGACGATTATTTATTTTCAATCAATATTAAATGAGACGTTCGCATAGATTGAATTATCCATATGGATTCTTCTATGAAATTAATTATACTCATCATAAACTAATGATCTTACTCGTATAAGATAAATCGTAAAAGTCAAGAAAGTTCTCAAATTCACAGGATCGGCCGATCGAAGAAACTCGTTACGTTGGGTCGAGTTCTGTAGGAATGTTATGCGATGTTGAGACATTCTCATGGTTTCTCCTTTGCGTCGGCATGGCTACGACAACGTAAACCCGTAGTCTCGTCGCAGAGATATCTGGTTGGTATAAATCAGAATCGATGACGAAAGGTTCGCTTGTTTCAGCTAAAGGGATTTTCTAGGTCGCAAAGAACGTGGAATAGAATATCCGCTACAAAGGAAATCGTTCCGTTCGTTGTAAAATGACCGGATAGACTTAAGGCGGGTTATCTTGATTCGTAACGCGTTTAATTGCTTAATTCTCTCTCGATAAGTATCACTACGATGAGATATTCCATTCGAATAAATCGAATATTCTTCTTCCGCTATTAATTTATAGATTTACGACATAAAACGTTTTTAAATTAACAAGTATTATTAAATAGTAAAATAAAATTAACGATAAGATAGAGTCGTAATAACGGTAAACATTAAATTAATATTAATCAATTATAAATATGTATATTAAAGTATTAAAAAATGATTATTAAAAAAAATGTAATATTAACGATAAGATAAAGTCTTAATATAGATAAACGTTTGATTTATATTAAATAAAAAGTTAATCGATTATAAAT
>NC_140813.1:4312500-4315000 GCF_050613455.1 Vespa mandarinia | reverse complement strand
TCTCTCCCTTCCGATGCTCGAAGGACGACCACTTAGAAATAAAGCCTATCCATACTCCCAATCTGTCAAGCTACCTCCCACCACACAGTGCCAGTGCACATCGTGAGTCGAGCGTTGTTATGTAAATATGGAAAAGGTTGTTGATTCATGCATGAGAAGGGCATGAATCTCGTTGTCTTGTCCGACGAGCCGTGAAACTGATGCATTTGTATCGCTAGACTCGATACACCTCTCTTCGCGAATATACGATACTCTCTTTCTCTCTTTTTCTCTTTCTATCTTTCTCTCTTTCTCTGTTACATACAGACGTGTACTTTACGAGGCTTGGTTTCACGCGTGACGTACACACAAGTATGTAGACTGTACTCGCGCGCAATGCTGCTACGTTCAATGACAGGTTTTACGCTGTTCGTTTTATATATCCATCTATATATGTATATATGTATGTATGTATGTATGTATGTATGTATACATGTCAGTGACAATCCATGTATTTTTTGTTTTTTGTTCTTTGTTTTTTTCTTTTTTTTACTTTTTACGATAAACTCACGGATAAGATTTCTTCGACTGTCGCCTCTCCTTCGTCTATGCTTCTGGATATTTTACTTACGTAGGAGATATACGGACGACATGCTTTTTAATTATCCTACCAGAGATCTAGACGAGACGATTTTAACCACTTCAGACATACTGTCACTGACTTGATTTAGATCTTTATCTACGATTTACTACTTTTCTATGTTGGACGTTCGTAAAATGTGGGAAAGGTTTACTCGAAAGGCCGTTTCGAAATAATTTTCGAATACGTTGCTAGTCGATCGAATAATGATGAAATTGAGTAATACAATTATTCACAAAATTTTGCGTATAAATATAATACAAATAATCACAAGCAAACTTTTTATATAATTAATTAAGAATGATTATATAAATTTGTCAATGTTGTTTATTAAATATTATAATATATATATATATATATATATATTGATAAGATGTTAACTGTCTCATACATAAAAAGTATACATAAAATATGTATATATAAATTATAAATAAATATAAAAAACATATATGTAAATATGCATTTGAAATTTTACGAGAATTATTCTTATGAGATCATTTAATAAGATGATTCCGTATGATTACGTAAATGTTAGGAAAAGAAACGGTCTAAAAAACAAGATGAAAAAAAAAAACAAGGAATGAAAAAGAGAGAACGTCCATCGAGTCATTCGAGGAGGATACAAGGTTTAGAGTGACGGGACTTTTGCTTTCTTTCATGTCGCCGCCTATGCGCACGGACACGTTATAGCCGTTGAATACGTATATGCATCCGCATTTATTTACGATCGTGGCGTGCTTTCGTGCAGACTGGACGACGGTGGTGCACGTCGCGTGTGTGCATACTTCCCTCTTTTCCCGTTGACCAATAGACGCCGCGAGAGTCTCGGAGTCCCTCTCCGTTGAATTGGTACGCAAGAGAAATAGAGAGAGAGAAAGAAAGAAAGAGAGAAAGAGAGAGAGAGAGAGAGAGAGAGAGAGAGAATATAGGATCCACGGATCCGCAATAAAGCATTTACCCACGAGTTGTATATGCACATCTAATCTATCCTCTTCCTCCTCGTTCCTTCGCGCTATATCTCTCGTGTATATGCCCTCGTGCATACAATCGCCTATCGCCTATCTCGCCACATATCGCAAATATGTATGAACTCCTTCGTTCACTACTTCTCTCCTTCCATCTTCCTCTTCTCCCCTTCTTTATTTTTTTTTTCTTTCCTCGAGTTGCTACTCCTTCTTCCAACTAACTGATATACGCGCGTGGCACCGATGACCCTTGGATACTCCTTGCCACTTCTCGCCTCTACGCTATATGATACAACCGATCTGATTCGTTCGAAGAAAAATAATTCGTTATCTTTCAGGATTTACTTGTTTTCATTAGTAAATTGTAAAAAATATTTATGTCCGTACGCGCGAGATAATTTCATTAAGTATTAAAGATAAAAAAAAAAAAAAAAAAAAAAAAAAAACAAAAAAACAAAAAAAAAAGAATATTTTATTTAAGCGAATGTTGAATGAATGCTGCATGATGTCAAGGGGCAGGGGGTAGGGGAAATAGGGAACGAGCGTACAGTCGTAATGATAATTATTTGAATTTGCGATGACCCGAAAAGATCCCTATAATAAAAGTCATGTTTTACTTTATCATGTATTTGTTTGTTTTTTTTTTCTTCTTTTTTTTTTTCTTTTTTCTTCCTTTTTTCTTTTTATATTCTTTATGACATACACATTTTTTTTTTTAACTGTTATCAAACTGTTTTCAAAACACGAACGACCTATGTCGTACATTTGAATAATATTTTGCATATTGAATTATTTGAGCTGAAAATTTGTCGTTTTTACGATTATAGCAATGTCAAATGATTATCAATACGATATGTATTTCTTGATACCATTCAACATTCAACATTCGCATGAAATATATCTTACATTTGTAATA
>NC_140813.1:4287500-4310000 GCF_050613455.1 Vespa mandarinia | reverse complement strand
GCTCGGCACTTCGTGGAATAAACTCAAATTAGGCGTGTCGTACCGACCCCTCCTAAACTCTACCAATCTCAAACTCCACCTCCTCTAGCTGTCCTGTGTAAAAATAGATTTCCCTTCGCGATTAAATTCATTGCGGATCGTCCATAAGCCCGTATTCGAATGCAATAATATGCAAGATACGAAAGAAGAAAATGTCGAGTGCAAAACGCGTTTGGTCAAGGTAACCAGCGGCTTCCCGTGAAAACGCTCGTTACGGTCTAACGACTGTACTCCGCGTAAATTCATCGCGAATGTATGCCCATAACTTTGCATACATGTTTTGATAATTTCACCCAGGCTGTCCTCCCTGCTATCGGTTGGAACGACGCCGCGGAAGTGCATTAATAATCGCGTCTGGACCGAATTGAGAAAGGAAAAGAATAAAAGAAAAAAAAAAAAAAAAAAGAAAGAAAGAAAAAAAGGCAAAAAAAAAAGAAAAAAAAGAAGAAGATCGGCGCCACGTTACGAATGGTAAGTGAGCGAGGGAGAGACAACGAGGCTTTGAATTATGTTCGAGTCGTGAGGCTTGAGCGAAATTACTGCCAAATTCGAGGACACCAAAGAAAGAAATGTGACGAGAATTTGGGGTGGGTGGGAGGTAGGATCGGCTGAAAAAAGGCTAGCCAAGGCGAAGGGGTGATCGTGAAGATATAATGAAAAAGAGAGAGAGAGAGAAAGAGATAAAGAAAGATGAAAAGAGGGAAAGAAGATTCGAAGGAAAATTTCTGGAGGGTGTATAGGGGGTTGGGTGGCGATGGAACGAATACTCTGGCAATATCGTGGCATTCGTATAATAATGCCTCTGACGAACGACTTTCCAGCGTATTCTTGGCAGCGAGAGAGCTAGGCCGAGCATCGAAAGGAAAGAGAGCTAGGAGGGTGAGTTAAGAGGGTGGGTGGGGGGTGGCCTGGAGAGTCTACTCGAAGAGTAGAACGATACTAAAAGCGAAATGGTATGGGTTGTTGGCTATCCGTTGTACGGCTAAGGCCTGGGCTAGGAGAAGAGACGAGGCTTTCTTTCGACGATGCTAGGAGAGTTCGTCGGTGGTAACGGTATATATCTGTCCTGAGCTCGAATCAGCTCGGCGGACCGAGCATAGCCCGTCGACCAAAGCAAATATTTGGAGCCTAGCCACTAAAAACTCGAGCGAGCCAACGGACGAGTTGATTTGTTTCCCTACATCGTCGCTTTACCCCTTCCCTTTTTCTCTTTTTCACCATCTCCTTCGCGAAGATTCTTTCTTTCTCCATCTTTCTCTCCAGCTATCTCTTTTTCTCTCTCTCTCTCTCTCTCTCTCTCTCTCTTTCTTACTCTTTTCTTTTCCAGAAACGAAAACGTTCGAGCGTCTATACTCGGACGACTATTCTTCAAGTTAAGTGTACGCTCGTCCTCGTTCACCCCGCATCGACCTTTTTCCATCTAACCGACGATTCCACGTCCCCTCATCCCCCGCCCATTATACTCTCGCCTATGAGTATCCATCGTCCTCTTTTCTTACTCGTATTTCTTACAGTACTACTCCACCTTTCTGACATCTTGTCCTCGTCCTCGCACATTTTCTTATTATTTATTACTCCCGTCGTCCTTTGTATCTCACTATCCTTTCAGATTTTTTTGCATCGATGCCAGACGCTTCTTATTAATGTCTTGTGTATCTTGATACTGTCCGAATTATATCGTTCCATCTTTATGATAACTCTGTTGCCAGATTATTAGTAGGAGTTTGGAAGGTCACGGATGGTGACGAGGATACTAACAGGATATCTTCGTAAAATCGCGAAAATCGCGATCATTCGTTTTATCATATTACTTTTTATCTTTATTCTTTTGAAAATATTAAGAATAGACAGATTTGTGTAATCGTACGTGTCGATTGTTTTAAATTTTTTTTCTTTAAAGAAGCAAACGATCGATATTTTACAAAAATATCATTTATATAATATTTTATAACATTTATCAGGAAAATCGACACGTGGAACTTCTTTTTTCAAACAAAGCCCCTTTTTCCTTAAAAGCAAATTCCAAGATGGCAGAGTTTTTCTAGTCTCGAAGATCGCCGACCATGCAACTTTTTTATTCTACGTACCGATGCCATATGTTTTATGAAATGCAGATCTTCTCTGTCTCTTCCTTTCTATTTTTTTTTTTCACCTTCGTCGCCTTATTTTAAGTCCTTCTCCTTTTTTTTCGCTTTACCGTATCTATACCGTATCTATATGCATTACATTAATCGTTCCAAAAAGAAAGAAAGAGAAAGAGAGAGAGAGAGAGAGAGAGAGAGAGAGAGAGAGAGAGAGAGAGAGTATCTATACGATACGAATGATGGGCGAATTAAACGGTAGGAATAAATGATATCTCATAATTTGTCAGAAATATAAGAAAAATCGGCGCCTATAACCATTTACATGCGGGTACTCGTTGATAAATTATTGACTTTCTTTTTTTTCTAACGATCCAATGAATAATCAAGAGAGTTCTATTAGTCTAAGAGATCTACCAACTGCTTTTGATACGATTAAGTAACAAGGTGTACCCGCATTTCGAGGTATATTTTTTTTAGTAACGAAAGGAAATGTTCAAGGAAATTTTCAAGGAAAAATAGAAAGGAAATGAAGGAGAAACGAGTAATCTAGAAGATTTGTAATT
The DNA here is from genome assembly GCF_050613455.1 of Vespa mandarinia. Classification (NCBI taxonomy): domain Eukaryota; kingdom Metazoa; phylum Arthropoda; class Insecta; order Hymenoptera; family Vespidae; genus Vespa; species Vespa mandarinia. Next base: position 4,307,314 of record NC_140813.1, on the reverse strand, counting down.
TATATTCTAATAGATATATAAAAATAATTATGAAATAAGATATGGTTACGTATTTTATTGAATTTCTCATAAACAATTTTATGAAATTGATATTATTAAATATGGTATACGGATCATTAATTCGTTCTCCTTCATTAATTTTACGCACACGATGGATTTTGTTTTTCTTACTTTGCAACATTTCAGAGTAATGAATGACCATCTTGGTCATGGATATCTTTTACATATGTTTTTGCACGCATAATGTGCCTTATTATGAGAAATGTTACTCTTTAAAATGCTTCTATGTAAAACTCGTAATTATTTTAATAAGTAGGTTAGACTAACAGAAAAGCGTACTCACTTTGTATGCATAAATGTTAAACACTTCTCACATATTTTATTTTCTGCCTTTGTTCATAAAAATATATCTAACGTAAGTAAAATCATTATTTATGATTTCTTATTAGTAAGATTATATTTTTCGAATATATTTTCCTCTATGTAGATAGTTATTATTTGAAATCTAAGAATATTTCGTGATTCGAAACAGGAGTAGTTACGTTCTTCAGACGAATAGCGATATCTTCTTGCGTTCGTATACCGCGCGAAATTAATTAGTTAATTAAGCACTGCGCGATGGTGTCCATCCAATTAAATCCGCACGGTTTGTCGCGAGTACGCAGACGCCGGAGTTTATACCGAGAACAACCGAAGCTCCTTCCCTCTTTTCCACTCCCCTATTTCTCTTTCTCTCTCTCTGTCTCTCTCTCTTTCTGTTTCCCTCTCTCTCTCTCTCTCTCTCTCTCTCTCTCTCTCTCTGTCTATCCTTTTTCCTCCTTTCTCTTTCTCCCCTCTTTCTCATCATTGGTTTTAACCCTCTTCCGTTCTTAATACGTAGTACATTTCTAATATATCTTTCGCATTCATCTTTTTCTCATGTTTTACATTTTATTAATATTTTTTACATTAATTATACTTGAATTGATTAATAGCAATCAATATATCTTCTTTAATTATAATTAACAATGAAAATAAACAAAAATTGAAACGTAGTTGTAATACTTTAGGTTGAAAAATTAATTAAGAGTGACTCTTAATGATCATTTATATTCTTACAAATGACGAGTGATATTATTTAACTGACATAAATATCGATTTATCGTGTCTCCTCGAAATAGAATGACGTGGCACACGTGTCGCATTACATCTCCCTTTAACCCTTTCCATACCTCGGCTCCCTTAATCGCGCGCTTCTTCGACTCGCATACCCACATCGCTGCCTTTGGATCGAGTCGATCGGTCTGCTTGATTAATGCGCGTTAATTATTTCTTTCGAGACGTTTTTGCACGCAGGTGGCGTGGCAGGCTCGTCACGCCTACCGTATTGACACGAGAGTTATTACTCGAAGGTACTCGTGGAACTTGGAGTATGTTGTACGTTGCCTTACGAAGATAGCTCCTTCGTGAATCGTCTCGATTATTTCTACGTTGTAAACTAATTATCTTCTTGTTCGTGCAACTTTTTGACACTGAACGACACAATCCACCATTGATCTCTCTGAAACTTCTACGAAAACAATACGGGATTTACGAATATAATTCATTATTTATATATCTTTATGAAATTTCAACAAATTTTTAATCATTCAAATATTTCTTTTAGAAATACCTTTACTCTGAATTTCTAAATTCATAAATAGAAATTCAAATTTCGCATGAAAAATGTAACTTAACCGACAAAAAGAGAAATATCGAGAAAGAAAAAAGAGGAAGAGAAAGAGAGAGAGAGAGAGAGAGAGAGAGAGAGAGAGAGAGAAGGTGCGAGCAGAAAAGCAAAATGGCAGACCAGACGGGTGATCAAAAGGGCGTGAAAATTTTATTGTCCGATGGGTGGAAGGAGTTGAAGGGTCGAGGAGAGAATGAAAAGTGCGAGACGAACGTGGGGATTGGCGGGAGGAGAGGGAGGAGTTGGGGTAGTATATAGATAGGGGTGGTGAAGAGAGAGGGGGTGGAATACGTCGGTGGTGTTGGATCGGTAGAGCGATTTGTCCTGTCTGTTAATTAGTGAAAAAACGGAGTATGAATCTCGAGCGATCGTATATTACTGCGCCCGTAATGGATGGGATTACAGCTGCTGTGTTAAATTAAACCGACCGGTGGCCGCGGCTACGGCACGGTACGTTATGTGAATATAGGTGTGCACTAGCCCATGCCACGGTGTTTCCCTTCCTACGTCTATGTATTACCCATGTACCTACACCAAGTACCTATGGTGCTTTTCCTACGAAGTTCTTTCTTTCTCTCTCTTTTTCTCTCTTCGTTCTTCGTCTCTTTCCCTCCCTTTTAATCCTGTTTCATTCTTTTTCGATTTGACACTCCTATCGTCTCGTTCTTTTTATTTTTTCTTCTTCCTCCTTCTCTTCTTTTCTTTTTCTCTTTACTTTTTACTTCTTTTCTATCCTCGAGAAAGAACATTAAAATATTTATCGTTCGATAAAGCTTGATGTTTTATCAATTAAATATAGGATCGATAAAATGTTCTTAGCTGGCTCATAATTTTTTTTAATGATTGATGAAACCTACAAGCCTTTGTAATTTTACTATCTGCAAAAAAGAGAAAGAATGAAAAAATAAAAAATAGAAAGTCTCGAAGAAGAATATCTAACTAATTTTTTAAAATCATCTAGGAGTTTTAGCCGAGCAATGAATTTTTCATTGATCCCATAGCTAGAATTTTTCTTGAATGCTTTATTTACAAATTTGTTGGAGATTTGAAAAATGCAAATGATAAAACGAGGGTCGGTCGAATGGTTCCGGTTTAACGGCGTTGGCAACCTTTCCTGCAATTATAGCGCAATAAGAGGGTGAAGCTCGCCGTAGGGGTTCCGCTTTCGATGAATTCGCACTTCGAGTTATACATTGGACATGCGGATTGCCTACGATTTCGACGAGTAATTAATTGGGAATTGCTCGAGATCATAAATGCGTTCGCTGATTTCCTCTTGTCAATTTTCCTTCCTTCCATTATTTATTGTCAAATTGTCAAAGAAATTTTATACACCATATATATATATATATATATATTTAGATAGAGATTTTTTACATATTTCGATTAATATAAATCATTTTATATTATTATTAAAAAAACCCAACTGAATTATTATAATAACATAAAACGAATTGTTATATTTTATCGATCATGACAAACGTGTTGTACCGTAAAAGATAGGATCGATCGAGGAAGTTACAGTGGAACAAGTCTCTTTCCTTTCTTTCTCTCTCAATCTGTTTAGACCTTTGCTAATAAATTATCGCCTTCGTTTGACTTTCTTCTTCTTCGAGAAAGAAGGAAAGAAAAAGAAAGAAAGAAAGAAAGAAAGAAAGAAAGAGAGAGAGAGAGAGAGAGAGAGTTGTGCAGATCGTTAACTCGACGCACACGTATAATAATTCCAAGCCCGGCGTGCTATCGGAATCTTGTAAACGTCCAAGCGACGTCGGCGGAAGGGAATACTCTCGTGGCCGATCGCGATTTCGATCAAGAATTCTGGGCGCAGCGTGCGGGAGGTAAAAGGGATCGGCTCCTTATCTCAATAACACAATTAGGCTCTCGCGGCAGCCTGGACCGGAAGGACAAATCCCTTTTATCTGTACGAGGAGATAGAAGGTATTTTCTTCGAGGAACAGTGAAGGTGAATATGTGCGCGCGCGGGCAGACGCTGTGTAAGTGTAATAGTGTAGGTAGAGTTAGATAGATAGAGAAACAGAGAGAGAGAGAGAGAGAGAGAAAGAGAGAGAGAGGGTATAGAAACTCGAGAGAGGGAACCTGGGAAAAGAAGAGAGAGCTCACGGAGGCAAGGAGAGATAGATTACTCCGCCATTCTTGCAATTTCCCTGTCGTATCGAGGCTCGTAAATTCCCGGTGAAATATGCGAAGGGGCGCCTGGTGCGGGCAGCACGCTGCTGCTGCTGCTCCTCTCTCCTCTCCTCTCCACTCCTCTCCACTCACCCGCACGCTCGTCCACCCTCCATGCCCTCCCTTTCTCGCTCCCTTGATAGGGGTTGCTCAGCCAAGGGGTATGTCTACCACCAGGCTCTAGGTATCGCCACGACGTATCGTTACCGTTCGAGTGCGAAACACCCGGAATTAGTCTTATCTCTGGGCGATGGACGTTGCGTCTTTTTCTTTCCTCTCAAAGAAAGAGAAAAATATATTGCTTACTTGTTTTCATCTGAAATTTCACTGATATATACTAGTCTAAAAGAAACGTACTATTTCTTCCTTTTCTTTTCTGTTTCTTTTTTTTTTTTCTTTCTTTTTTTTTCTTTCTCAGTCGGATAATAACTTTCATTTAATTCGTTCTTACCTACTTGGATATATTGTCTTTTTTCTTGATTAAAATTAGAGAGAGAGGGAGAGAGAGAAAGAGAGAGAGAAAGAAGGAAGGATAAAATTGAATGAAAGAAAATGCGATTGTATATATGCGCATCTTTCTGAAAGATAAAACTTAGTACGAATTAATTTAGGCGGAATTAGGATTAGATACATTTTCACGTTCGTTCCATTTTATATCATTTCGGTATACTTTCTTATTTCTATATATCACCTACTTGGTATATTAGCGAAACATATTATCTACGTCCCAATAGGATCTCCTCCGGCAAAAGGAGACTCCTCTTGAGATAACGGTTGGTTACCCCGAAGAAGACGAGATCGGAGGGTCGACCAAGAGTCGAGAGTGGCTTTCGGATACAAGAGGGTGGTGTTTGTCGAGACGAAGAAAATCGAGGAAAATGCCTGCGGTAGAAGATAAGGGAAAGAGGAAGAACTAGAGAGATTCGTTTTTCGTAGGTAGTGGGTGGTAGTCGGACGTAGGGTGTTCTTTTCTCGCGGTGAGAAAGAGGTCGGAGGTGGGAGACGAGGGGAAGAAGAAAAAGAAGAAGAGGCTATATCTTCGTGGAAACTGCAATTCGGCCCCTATATTTAATTTCGTTGCTGGGAACGAACGTAACATTGGGCGAAGGAATAGGTGCCGGAGAACGAAAGGAGGAGGACGAATCGTCGTTTAATCTAACCGCGATCCTATCTTCTTGGAATTTATCATTCGATAAATTGCAACTTCCCACACTCCTCTTTATATATATATATATATATATATATATATATATATATATATATATAAAAGTAGATTGTTCTATCTCCCAATGTCTTTGCCTGAATGTTCCGATATTCGAAGGGTGTTTCCTGATTCACAAAACTTCGACGATACCGATAGTGATATCGATCGATTTAATCTTAACAATCGCATAGCTTTTAATTTACATTACATTTATTTAAAATATCTTGTGATATTTCTTTTTTAACATTTTTAGATTTTCGCGTTATGTTGCGTAGAACGAAATAAAATGAGAGTGAGAGAGAGAGGGAGAGAGAGAGGGAGAAAAATAATTTGAGCAGAGCGAAAGCATGCATTATTTAAATTCATCAAACGAGCTACCGCGTGGGAGAAAGAATCGCAGTTTCGCTGGAGGTTCATTGGAAATAACGCGTGATTGATGGAGTGCCATCGTCTCTGGAGAACATTTAAAATAGATTGCAGCAACTCGGCGTTGAGTTTCTTTATTTATCGCAAGTCGATGAAAATGACAGTTTCGGTCGGGCGTGCGCTTCATCGTGTTTGAAATACGAGCAGCCGCGGGATAGAGAAAAAATTACTGGGGGCTTGCGCGTGAAATCGTAGATTAAATCGTAATACCGATGAAACTTGAAAGAGAGAATCCAAGAGAGATCCGGAGGTGTGCTAACTCGAATTTCTCGAAAGAGATAGAACGTTAATCAAGAGTGAAATCGAAGCGACACGTTGTTCGATCGTGGTTACCAATCCAATTTCGGATCTAATGGCTTCTCGAAAGACGCAAGAGAATCCCCTGAAAAGGGGGCGGTAGGATAATTGCCAGTTTATGAATCGTAGTACGAACTCAACTCGGTTTTACTTCTCCTTTACCTCTTCCATCCCCTTCCCTCTTCCTCAACGCTCACGGCCATTTCCGTGTAATTCTCGCACCCTGCTTTGCTCTTAAGTTAATGTTGTTTCCCTCACTCCATTAAAAGCGACGCCACTCGGCTCATTTCACTTCCCTCACGCTACTCTCGTGACCTTATACTAGAGCTCACCTTTTCCCTCTTTCTCACTTTCTACGTAACCTTCACTCGTTTCGTATATCCATCAATCTTCTCTTACTTTCCTTAATAGAAAGGAACATTTTGCTATATAATATATGTTTTATATTAAAACATTGTATAACTGATAAGATGTTAATAAAAATTCATTATATCGTATGAAATTATAATGTCAGTTTTATGTAAATTCTAAATACATCACTATACAATTTTAATATAATATCTATCATATATCGAAATCGTTCATTCGTATTAATTTCACCTTTTATATTTTACTTTGAATATAATACAATTGATAAAAGGATAATAAGAAATTCAATATCTAACTACTGTTACAAATTTTCGGTTAACATCTTCGAGACGTCACGTTGGAAGACGCAGATCGAGCGTCGGGGCAAGGCTCGGTCGTTGTAGACATGTCCTGAGGCGTAATGTTGCTGGACTAACGAGGAGAAACCAGTATATTAACTACTCCTCGTAGCGAAGCCAGCCGAGCTGTCAGACTAGCAGGCTATGTAGAGGTAGGTGCTGCCGGAGGTCGAACATGGGGGAGGGGAACGTGAAGAGAACGGACCGTGTTATCCTACCTGGTGCGAGCTAATATGGCGGCAGTGTATTACGTAAGCTGAGAGTCTCGCGATATGCCAGTGCCTAGCTAGCAAGCACGTGTAGCAATCGGCAGCGAGCTTTTGACATTGTAGGGTATATAACGTCATCCTCACTCTCTCTCTCTCTCTCTATTTCTCTCTCTCTCTCTCTCTCTATTTCTCTCTCTCTCTCTCTCTCTCTCTCTCTCTCTAACTCCTCTTGCTAGCACCCACCCTTTATGGGAGGATAGCCGAGTGAGTGTCGCCGACTCGACCAGGGGAATGACAAACGACGTCAGCCACGGCCGACGCGAGCCGTTGCGATGTCGAGATCCATAACTGTCATCGCTTCTAAACTGGATCTGGCCCGAATTGAGATTGTTAGGTCGCCCGTCAACAGCTTTAGGAAAATTCTATTCAGTATCGAACGATCATCGAAATAATCATTATTTAATCTTTAATTTTAAAGATAATTTTCTTCTCCAAAGATAATTTTCCACCTTCAATTCATCTCTCTCATCTCACGGAATACATACATATTTCTTAATGTTAAACGTGACATTGTTTTTCTATGACATATTAATACCGAGTATATAAAAACTCGTATCTATATATGTGTTATATTACGTATTTAACGTTTCGAGAATTCTATTTGAGAATGAGAAACATTGTAAGTAACGTTGGTAAGTAGTTTTTTCTTTCGTTTTTTTGTTTTCCTTTTGTTTTTTGTTCGTGTTTGCCTCTTACATCACCTTGATACTAGAAAATATCAATACGAGTAGGAACATTATTACACAGAAAGATATCGAGCAGACGATATCGTTACGACTGTTACTCTCGCGCAACGAAGTGTAACGATTATTCCCTACGAAATAGAAGATTTCGTAATGCATTGAACGAGCACTTATATGGATTATCGTGAAATAGTGAAACGATCCTCTACCATAATCATTGAGACAAAGAGATAGAAAGAGAGAGAAGGAGAGAGAAGATGAAGTGACAGTGACTGACGAACGACGCATTTGCCGTACCGACTATGATTGCTTAATTCGCATGCCGGTGGTCAAAGCCAACTCAGCTCGATGCGATCTTATCAAGATATTTCTTAGAGGAATAGTAATGAGGTGAACAATGTAACGACTCATACTCATTTTGCCTCTGGCTATGCGTATACACATATACATACGTACATATATGTAAGATAAAAGGAGAATGAGAATAGGGAACGATCGTATTCTTAGAGATAGTAAACTCGTATATTGTAGAAATAAAAAAGAAAAAGGAAAAGAAAAAAGAAAAAAGAAAAAAGAAAAAAAAGATTAAACATTGAAAATTCTTTGTCAATGATGGATCGTCAAAGAGCGCAAAAAGAGAGAAATAGAGACATAGAGAGAGACATAGAGACATAGAGAGAGAGAGAGAGAGAGAAAGAGAGAAAAAAAATAGAATATTTTTCCTCTCTATTCATTCGCTATTAAAAGAGAGACGAGAGAAGGACGATAGAAAGTGAAGTATGGAGGGTGGGGAGGGGGGAAATAGAGAGAGAGAGAGAGAGTGGAGAACGAAACACGTCGAGACTTCTCTGTATTTACCTCTTTTGAATTTTCAACCGATTAAATGTAAATGCGACTAGAAACGTTCGGATTAACGCCCCGTGGCGAATGACTTTTGAAGAAGAGAAAACGAAAAAAAAAAAAAAAAAAAGAGAGAAAATATAATGATGGAACGTATTCACGCATATGCTCAAACCTTTCCGTTGAGAAAGAGAGAGAAAGAGAGAGAAAAAGAGAGAGAGAGAGAGAGAGAGAGAACGAGGGATGAGAATGAAAAAGAAAGAAAAGATGCATCGAGCGTCACGAATGCAGTGTGCTGTATCGGTATATAAGCGTTATTAATTTTGCCAAAGGATTTTACCGGTCCGTGAAAAAAGATTCACTGAGAAGGAGAAGGAAATTATTCCGAACCTTCTCTCTCTCTCTCTCTCTCTCTTTTTCTCTTTCTCTCTCTTTCTCACATACCTACGATTCATCGAGCTACACCCTGGGGACCATTGTACTGAATCCATAAGCCTGGGCACCCACCATGCAACCATACGACCATAATCTATTCAGGGGAGGTCGCAAGTCTAAACTCCACCCTTGTACACTGGAAAATAGTTGAATCTATTCGAGAGGAATGAAAGAAACTAATTTACAAAGGTTACTTACGTACATTATATGTTTTGCATATACTTTTTTTTTCTTTTCTTTTCTTTTCTTATTTCTTCTTACGATAGTATTAAATACAAACGCATATGATTTCATTATGTTACTACTGCTACGAATTTCTTTTACAGTTGTTGATTTACAATATTCTAAGGAATTCACGAGGATGTTTTTAAATAGACATTGGTAATTAATTGAGAAATTTATTTCTCATAAGAAAAATATCGCATCGCTGAGCTCTCGTTCATTTAAATAACTAAATACTGTATATATGTACATATTCTTTTCCAGGGATCGTAAATAATAACTTCATTTAACGCGCTTGCGATTTCTTCTAAGTATCGCGTAGTTTTTACTCTCGGTACAATTTTTCAACCGGATCGTCGATAGAGAGGCAAGACGTGACTGTAATATTATAGTTCGTCGGCGTATAATTTCGAACAAATACCGGAAAAAGTTGCGTGAAATGCGAATGTAAACGAATGCAGGAATGTTGCGTTTCAACTTCTTCTCTTTACGCGAACGTAAGAAATAAAGTGAAGTTCGAAACGCGCGAACTGTCCGAGGAAAATTCAAAGATCGATTTCAACATTAACGCCTTCTTGCTCGTTTACTTCCATCCTGTAATACAATTTACACTTGGAAAAATTTAGTTTCTATATATTTGTACGTAAAAAAAAAAATACTAATTTTTTTCTAGATCGTTTTTAATTTTATACATACATACATACATACATATATATATATATATATATATATATATATATATATATATATGTATGTATTATTTTTAATATTTACAATTTTATAAAAATAATATATTCTAATTGATATATAATTTATAATTAATATAAGAATAGAAAATAGTAAATGGATATAAATATAGAAATATTGAAGTTTCAGGACAAGTAGCAGTTTGTATGGTATAGGGTAAAGCTCGCATAAGTTCCTAAGTTTCATGCACGCTACGTCGATGACAAGGGCGAGAGTGGGAAGGGTACTTTGGTCCAGAGTGGTCTCGTAGGCTCCACCCCAGGACGAGGGGCGTCTATCCCTCTTTCAGTCCCTGTCCCAGCTCAGCCCCCTTTTACCCCCGTCAGAAAATCCCATCATACCGAGCGGTTCAGAGAGATAGAGAGAGATAGATAGGGAAAGAGAGAGAGAGAGAGAGAGATCGTAGAGGACGTCGAGAGTCCACCATAGTAAATCAGGCAGTCGCAGGCGGTCCTTCTGATCTATCCGAGCGAGGCACCGTGAGTTCGCGTCAACTCGAGACCCACCCTACCGAGAGGTCTCTTTCTCGCTCTCTTCGGTCACGAAAGTAGTGAAATAACTCGTCTAAGTAACTCTATCTACTCGTTGGAATCGCTTATGGCTCATAAACGCCTCGTAACTTAAACCGATGGCACGCGCCCTTGAAACATACTACCGTCCTGTACGTATTATCTATTTTATGTGGAAAAGTGTCTCTCGTCAGATTTCAGTGAAACTTAGAAGATCGAATGTTCGACGAAATTCAGCTCTCCGTTATCGAGGATGCCTCGCTATGGAGATTTCAGGTAATTTTTCTTTCTCTCTCTTTCTTTCTCTCTTTCTCTCTCTCTCTCTCTCTCTTTTTTTCTCTATTTTTTTGCAACAATTTTTTATTTGTCTCTTTTCGAATATAAGCGACGAACGATATCCGTCTGCGTTTATTCGACTCAAAGAGAAGATTGAAATACGTCGTGCCCCGGCGAAACTCGAACGTCGAAATAGATTGTGTATTTTCCTGCATGGACCATAAATTTCTGAATCATAAAACACCCCCGAAATGTAGTAGCGAAGCGGCGAAAGTAGCGCCGATATGACGGATCGTCGCATCTACGATCGTACACATCGCCATTATTAAGCGATCTCGCGAGATAAATCTTTTGTGCCACTGACAAATCGTTGTACGAAATTACGACTGGCTAAGCGGCCAGTTGTACGAATTTCTTCGATCGTTCCGGTCAAAAGTTACATTGCGATGGTATTACTGTGATCCAATTCATTGACATGATATTTTGTCACCGGTTTCGCCGAAAAAAAAAAAAAACAAAAAAGAAAAACAAAAAATTATGAATCGCATCTACACTACGTATCTGCTATTACATGAACTTTTTCAGAACTAGAGATTATTGGATCTTGATTATTTTTCAATTTTTTTTTTTTGTCAAACGAAACGAGTAACAATTGTAATCTGAAGTAATCGTGATCTATTCAACAATTGTTTTTCTTTTTTCTTTTTTTTTTTTTCACAGAAAAATAATAAATATTCGCATTCGAACGAATATGCAACTTCGTTGACAACTTTCCAAGCATCTTCACATAATGAAGATATAAACAATATGATACAGTATAAACTGTTATAACAGATTAATTTTGTAACGATTTAATAAACAAAATTTCTGTCCATGAAGAAATTTCATTTCATGGAAGATTTCGGAGGGATATCAAAAGAATCGGGTGAATCAACCGGCGGTGATAGCTTTAAAATTATTCAATCTTGAAAATTGCGTCGTTAACGAGGCCTACGTCATAACGAGGTAATAGTAACCTATCAAAAAAAAAAAAAGGAAAAAAAAAGAAGAAAGAGAGAGAGAAAGAAAAAGAAAGAGAGAGAGAGAGAGAGAGAGAGAGAGAGAAAGGGAGAGAGAGAAAAAAGATAAAACGAAAAAGTAAAAAGAGTAGCAGAGAAAAAAGAGGAATCACGATGGACGATGAGGGCGCGAGGGAATCGCGTTGTTTCGCGCGCGCATAGGCGCGAGATACGCGTTTACATCGTTGATGTATGTTCTCGACGGCGATCGATCTCTCTCACACGAACTGCTAATTGTGCGGCGTCATAACTCTCCTCGCGTACCTCGTCCTCGGCCCCTCTTCTAACTCGTCCGTCGTGGCTCTGCTTCTCTGCCCTCTTCTCCTCACCCCCTTTCATCCCTTCCATCTCCACCAGTACTACTACATTACCTTCGTATAAACCACTGGTACGAGCATGTATACTCTCTTCTCTTTTGGTCTCTCCACTACAACGAGAGAATGAAAGAGAGAGAGAGAGAGAGAGGGAGAAGAGAAAGAGAGAGATAGTGCTACGAAGAGTAAGTGCTACCGCGTGCGGACTATAACAGCGTATAGTTACGATACACGCCGGTATAAAGAGAACGAGAGAGAGAAAGAGAGAAAGGGGTTTGCGAGTACATTACGCGAGGTAACGTTGTTTACGGGGCAGTCCGCCAGTTCTTTCGAGCCATTGCCGATTAGCGACTATCCCATTTCGCTTTATCATCCGGCCGGCCACGATCCAGCCGAATTTTGGCGCGCGAAAACGGACGGTTTTTTGATTTACGCCTCTTTAATCGCTCGTTCTCTCCTTTTCTTTTGTATATGTGTGTCTGTATCTACGTCTCTCTCGCTGTCTCTCTCTCTCTCTCTCTCTCTCTCTCTTTTTTCTTTCTCTTTTTTCTTTCTCTTTTTTTATTTTCTGCTTCTTCGCATAGAGTGGATACTTCCGACGGAAACGAGACGAAGAATGTCATTTTAGTTGTTTTGACTCGAGATAAAAATGAACCATTTAGATATTTTAAGATGTTGTTGTTTTGTCAAATTTATTTTTATCGAGAACGTATAAAATAACTGGATATATACAATAGATATATACCGTATTAAATGTAATGGGCAATAACTTAACTGTTTACCCTACTCGAGTTCGATGACAATAGTAAAAGTTTCGATTGGAAAAGTTTGAAAGCCAAGTTTAATTTATCACGTAAGGTTATCACGTTTTCTTAGAGAAGATTGATCGTTTTTTGCCGGACCTTCGGGACGATTTAAGATCGGTGAAATTTTACGACCAAATGCGAGTTATCCCAACGAGAGATCCTCGCAAAATCTAAAATGTGGATCTTCATGGACGGCGTCGATATTCTACTTTCAATATAATAATCATACGTAGAGTATGATCGTATTACTTATTTCGAACGTGAATTTAACGGCGGTAATCTCGTATTTCGTAAAAACCATGACGTAATCGCTTTAGAGATTCCCAAGGTTTTTATCGTGGCTACGGAGCAACGAAGAAACTGGCATGAATGATAGCCGGTGTAGTATAGTTCTTAATATATCGGAAGATCCAAAAGAGAGAGAGAGAGAGAGAGAGAGAGAAAAAAAAGGAAGAAAAGAGAAAAAGAGAGATGAGAGTACACTACGAAGAAAAAGTCGCATCGGAAGCTTTTTATCCCGATTCCATTGGAATCTGCATATCTCCTTACCCCGAAAGTAACTTCAAAGTGCGTCTCCTTCCTTTTCCGAAAGAAGTTTGTACGGTGGCGTGCGCGCGAGCGCGTTCAGTGCCAGGCAGCGTCTATGAGCACTCGCAGATAAGAAAAAGAGGGTCGGGGAAGCTCCGGAGAATGGGTGGAGGTACGCGAATAATAAAAATCGCCCTCATAACTCAAGCGGAGGACTTTGGTGTGGGTTGAGAGAGGAGAGAAAGAAGAAGAAGAAGAAGAAGAAGAAGAAAAAGAAGGAAAGAAGAAAGAGGATGAGAGGAAGATGGTGGCGGAGGTGGAGGCTGACTGGTGGGAGGTAGAGAACGAGGTAGAGAGGAAGAAAAAGAGGGGAAGGAGGAGGAGGAGGGGGGAGGAGGAGGAGGAAGAAGAAGAAGAAGAAGAAGAAGACGACGACGACGACGACGACGAGGATGAGAAGGTAGAAGAAACCAAGTTAAGGGTGGGGGGTGGCTGCGGGTACAGAGCTGCTCAAGCTTCTTATCTTAGCGCATGGGGTGACATTAGCTCTGCCCTGGTAATTCTCTCTGTAGCTACCTCTTGAAACTCATGCTGCAACCGAGTTTCCGGCGCGTTTTAGTTGCAAATAATACTTAAAAAATGACTGCAAGATAAATCGTGCGGCGAGCTACTACGAAACTATATAAACACACCTACATATTTATCTGTGAAAATAATGTCACGAGTCTTTGCGTTAAATACACGGGTATAAGTTTTATGGGAGAGAGATTATGTTTGCTACTTCTTCGATTCGTTATGGCCGACTTTAAGACGATCGGCCGATCTATCTGGTGATCGTTAATCAAGCTATCGCTTCCTTGCTTCTTGACGTTAGCTGAGACCAAGATCGATCGTATCGATAAGGAAGCCTATATTATGCAAACTCGATTCAACTCGATTAAATCCTGTCTGTCTGCTATGGGAATCGACGATGCCTTTTCGAAATAAAACGCAAGAGTTTATTACACACGCTTCGGCTAAACGTTAATTTTTTCGTAAATTTGTATAAATAAATAAATCAATAAATTCATTTACAAAATTTTAATAGGAGAACTCGATGATATTTCATAAATGTCTTCCTTTCTTTTTTTATTTTTTATTTTTTTTTTCTACTTTGCCTCTTACCAGACACCATTAATTGGTATCATATATGAGCATATCAGGCTCGCCGTAGTTATATTATAGAGAATTTAGGCGTGATATAGTATCTTGATCTCAACGGAAGACGCATCACTGTCGGCTGCGATCTTGCGGCCGTGCCAAGGCTGCATTAACTCGGTGTCACCGTGATGAAGTACCGCGAAGCTCGCTCTTGCGTCGCGCCCAGATTAGTACACGCTACGCTATTTCGAATTTCTCGTGGAAACTATCAGTTATGTATTAACAATGGCAATGAGAAAGATGCGAGTTTATATTCGTCATAGATCCTCATACGTAAATTATATATCCTTGTAATGTAAATCGATGTATTGCTGTTTCTAGTTTGTCGTTTCAATTGCTTGAAATTTATCACGTTAATTATAGATTGAATAAAGGAATACGATAGGACGAACTTAACGATCTATCATATCACTAAAGTCCATTTCTTTAATCTCATAGACCTTCCGCTTGTTAAATCGGTGATTATCCACCTGCGAAGTCGCCATACTTCTAATTTGTCCTGCATGAGAAACGGTGCGCACGTTCGAAGGTCGTTCGGCCCGCTTATCTCCACTTTCCGGCCCACTCTCGACGACTCTTTCTCTCTCTCTCTCTCTCTCTCTCTCTCTCTCTCTCTTTCTCTTTCTCTCTCTCTCTTTCTCTCTTAGAATCACGTCGAGAAATCGTCGAGTTGACTTGAATGACTCCAAATGACGTAACGTTCGTCGAAGCGGTAAATTATCGTGCACGTTTGTCGCGTCGAAGAAAGATAGAGAGAAAGAAAAGGATAGTACATGTTCGTTTCTTCATTTCTGTCTCTCTCTCTCTCTCTCTCTCTCTCTCTCTCTCTCTCTCTCTCTCTCTCTCTCTCGCTCGCTCGTGCAAGAGAGCGCATCGACGAACAGCCGATGTGGGACCGACGATGGAGATTCTGGGCCCGACGGACCACATTCTTCCCTGTGACTTTGGGCATTGTTCTTCTCCTCCTCCAGTGGTACTCCTCCCTCCGCTCTCGACCCTCTCATCCTCGAACAGCCTCCGAACGAATCCTCGAGATCCTCTTATAACAAGGCGGACGGCGGTTTTTGTCCTGCCGATTGCTTTTTTTTCCCTTTTTTTTCATCTCTTTTCTTTTTTCTTTTCTTGTTTCTCTTCTTTTCTTTTCTTTTCTTTTCTTTTCTTTTTTTTTTCTTTTTTTTATTTTATTTTCTTCCTTTCTCCCGTTCTTTTATTATCCTCTCTCACGCGCGACCGAAAAACTACGGGCGTAGATTTATGGCACTGCCCGGTGACTGACTCTTTCTCCGATTATGACTATACGCGAAGGACCGACCCCGAACAAGGATATATCCTCCACGACCATACCCTCTTGCCGCTTTTATCGGTGTCGCGATATAGCTAGACAGAACTTCATTTTTTCTTCTGTCTCTTTTATTTTAAATATTTTTTTCTTCCTTTTTTCTGTTTTCTTTTTTTCTCTTTTTTTTTTTTTTTCTTTCTTTCGTTCGAGAAACATCCCGTATATAATCTCGATATTATACTATTAACGTTTTCGAAATGGTCAATTCTCTGAGATTCTAAATTTAGAGCTTACATTAATGTTACGATAGGATACCGACTCATGAAACATTTATAAGTAAAGAAATAAAGAAATTTCAAAATCTAATAAAATATTTCAAACCAATTTGAAAATCAACTTTTCTAAAGGCATCGATATAGTCAAGGCTTTACCTTGTATATACCATTTTTGTTTCTCGCTTTAGTATAGGCTACGAAGCGACGAATATCAAACACTTTTATGGAATCCTATTTTAACAAGGTAGACGATACTTTTTACTTTTTTTTTCTTTCTCTCTCTCTCTCTCTCTCTCTCTCTCTCTCTTTCTCTCTCTCCTCCTTTCTTTTTTTACGTCTTTCTATGTCAGTATACGAGTCCGAAAACGGTCAGGCGTGGATTTATGGTTTTACCACTGACAAGCTGTGATCTTCCTCTCTCGTGATGATTCTGTGCTTGACCTTGGAAGGACTAGGGCGAATCGATGCTGGACCTTTTTAGACGCTTATCTTCCCTCGCCAATCCCTTAAACGCGTTCGTCCTTGCACCGACAGCAGGGGGAACCTTTTTTTTCCTCCTTTTTTTTTCCTTTTTTTTTTCCTTTTTTTTTTTTACTACTCGCCTCTAACCATTCCTCCCTTTCTCTCTTCCTCGTTCACTTATCCTTACCTGCTACCTTCAGGGCAATAAAGCTCGAATTCTTTTTTGGCGCGTAACGGTACATTCGAGTAACCTTCGAAAGTTTAAAGCACGCTTGACCATTTTCATGAAGTAAGAATGAGAGAGAAAGATTAAAAAAAAAAAAAGAAAAAAGTATGTCTAAAGAAAAAACTCACGATCACAAGAATACTGAAAGATCCAAGCTGTGGGTACCGGTTTTACTAGATCTTTTGACATTGTTTGTTTTTTGTCTTCTCTCTCTCTTTCTCTCTCTCTCTCTCTCTCTCTTTCTCTCTCTCTTTCTCTCTGTCAAGGTAAAAATTACCTGACGTGAAAAAGAAAAGAGCGTTTTTCTTTCGTTTTTTGCAAAATCATTCGATTCCGTTCAATCCTTCCCCTTCTTCCCTTCAAAAATGACAATACAAAGTCGCGGAATTTGTTCGGCTTATAATTAGACCACGCCTCCTTCAACTGGTGGCCACGTTACTGGCGCGAAACTTCCATTCTTTCATCCGAACTAGCTACTTTTTCAACTTCACTTCCACTTAGATACTAAGGCGGGACTAATTACCAGACAAAAACTTGGCGAAACGTCGTCGGATCGTCGAGGCCGTTTAGCGTTTCTCTCTTATTCGGCGGTGGATAACTTTCCGCATAAGTCCACGGACGTATGGGGCTTAACGCGCCGCTTACAATTAGTCGCGAGAGTTCGTGTTCCGCTTAATAATGGATTTCCTCACGGATAACAAATTGCCGAAGGCGATACATCTTTCTACCGCCTTGGTGTGGAACGCGTGTATTCTTACACGCGAACTCCGCGAGCTCGGATATTTAATTCGCGTGCGGCCAGTTTGCAATAATTTCCATGTGAACGAAACGAAGAAGCCAAAGGAAAAACGAAATAACGATGCACGAGCCAAGGACTCTTGGAATTGCATTTAATTACCCTACCGAAGCTTACATCGATATAAAGATGCGTTTCGTCTTTCGAACGAGAATTTTTAATCCTTTCCCTTACCCCTTTCCCCCCTCTCATCCCTACCCCTTGCCCTCCCCCCTACCCCCTTATCCCTATCCCTATCCATACATCTCCTCATCCTCATCCTCTTTACCAACTCACCCCACTACGTTTACCACGGTTGTACGACATAATCTGCGTCTTGTCGGGCGCTTCTTTACGAGCTAACCGAAGTCGACGCGCGCGAGATCAACGCTTTATCAAGATTTATGGGCATTGCGCGCTTTCGCTTTGCATTCGCGCGACGAGGACGACGGAAAGGGAACGTTCCTTCGTATAACTTCTTTCCCTTGATACTCTACCTCCTTTTATTAACGAAGAAAATCTTTACTTTTCTGTTTCTACGGGTTCACGTTATTTCGTGTACTCATACTAACGTATCACTTTGTTCGATCGATAAAGAAACAATCCTATTTTTTTTTTTGTTTTTTCTTTTTCGCAATTACTGAGATTATCATAGTTCTCTTGTAATTGATAAAACAAGATTGAACTTTAAATTGTTCAATTTTGTCAACGATAAAAAGTTAGTGTCAGTGCTTATCGTTACGATATAAAGAAATTTAATTGTAGAATGTAATTATAAAATGAAGAAATAGAATTTATAGAGAATAAATATCTACGTATTAAAAAGCGTACGTTCAGAGGCATTAAACTACATTACATGAGTAATGCTCGTTGAGATGCCGTCGGACCGTGGAACTCGATGCGATAACATCGTATGTCTCGCTCGAAGCACGAAACGTGTTTAATATAAGTAAATGTTCGTGTAAGTTTTTCGGTCTTCGTGTCAACGTTTTAAAAAGGGCGGGGAGTTAAGGGAGAGAGAAAAAAAATATATGTAACAGAAATTTATCTTACGGAACGGAGTATGTTTTTTAAAAGAGACTAATTTATTATGCAGCGTCGAGATCGTTGTGAAACCATCGGTTTCTAGAAATCATTGAAACGAGGACGTATTCACGCGACTTATTTTTTTATTATTATTTTTTTTCTTCTCTTTTCTTCTTCATCTTCTTCTTCTTGTTTTCTTTTTTTTTTCTTTTGTTTTTTTTTCTCCTTAGAAATCTCTTTCCATTTGTCGATAAAGTCCTTTCATGTGGCAGCGTAAGACGATATCGTTACGACTACTTATCTAAGTTAGGCTAATATTTTAGGAGCGACCTACTTCGTCAAAGAATCGGAATGTTCGCGGTCACGGAAGAGCAAGAAAGATTACGCGTGGCGAAGGGCGAGATATAGAAAAAGGAATGGCGTGTTCGCCTATCGGGTTTGCCGATGACGTTCGTACACGCTAACGTGCGAGGCCTAAGTATGCAAGCCAATTCGAACGGATAAGAAACAAACGAGAACTCATGTCTGCATCGATAACAACTAACAAGATCGACGACGATAACAAAATGATCATCGGTAATTCTTGAACGTTCGTCATATTACCGCTTAAAGAGAATGAACTTCAATTACGTTCAAACGGATTCATATTGCATGAATGGATCTCAAGTGTATGCATATATATATATATATATATATATATATATATATATATATATATACATAGAGAGAGAAAGAGAGAGAGAGAGAGAGAGAGAGAGAATATCAAATGAAAATTTCTAGACAATGTAAATCATGCATGAATTGTGAGTCATTTTAATTTACGAGTGATATTTCATGAATAATATTTCTATTATTAATTCTAAACGTTATTACAAACGTTCGATTAAAATGTACAATTATTCTATTCATAAATGGCACAATTTTATTTCTTAAAAGAAATTATTCGAACTTATAAGAGATCGAATAAATCGTAATTTTAGCGGCGCAATAAAAGAGAACTATTCGTATAAAAGATAGATATATAAAATGGCCACGAAGTCGCCATTAAACTCCTACGACGAAAGCCGAGAAGTCAGTTTTTCGAGTTTCATCGATATTTACGTACTCCGAAGTTCGACTTGAGATGTGAATCAAGGACAAGTCACAGTAGGATGAGAGATGACATAGCATAGAGAAGAAGTAGCGATCAGGGTAGCGAAAAGTGGTTAAAGTAACGGAAGAAGAAGAAGAAGAAG
The DNA here is from genome assembly GCF_050613455.1 of Vespa mandarinia. Classification (NCBI taxonomy): domain Eukaryota; kingdom Metazoa; phylum Arthropoda; class Insecta; order Hymenoptera; family Vespidae; genus Vespa; species Vespa mandarinia. The sequence continues at coordinate 4,287,620 of NC_140813.1, read as the reverse complement.
AAGAAGAAGAAAACTAAGAGGAATAAGAAGAATAAGAAGAGATACGCGAACGAACGGTAGAAAGAAGCGGCGAGGAGCATACACGCGCTCGTGGATTAAAGAGTTATTTGAGTCTCAGAG
>NC_140813.1:4267500-4282500 GCF_050613455.1 Vespa mandarinia | reverse complement strand
GTTAACGCTTGGAAGATATCTAGTCGAATTGTAAAAAAAGTTTTCATTGTAAATTATGAACGTCGTAGGAACGTCGTGCATTTTCTATGCGCTGATGCACGCGTTTTCCCTTCGCTCAGGAATTTTTATCGCGTCGCGTGATCGCAAAGTAAGACAACGTCAACGGTGGGCATGCGACGAGGCAGAAAGACATGGGTGGTCCGTCGTCGACTTGCATTTCACGAATGCTTAACGCGTTCTCGCTTTATAGGCGCGTGCGCGAGCGAGGTGTCGCCTAACTAAATTTTGCCTTGAGGTTTTACAAAGTGTTTGAACTATCTGCTGCGTGCCCGTACACGGGGCGGGGACGTTGCGTACGTGGCTTCACGCTCGCTAATCCGTGATCGGCCTGACAATGCGACGATTAAGCTCGAACATTGGGATGCGTATTAGCGCGCGATAAACATACTTTGATAAAAACAATCTTATTGACGCATCAATATTAATAATGAATCATCGTAGAAGGTGGGCCTCATCATAATTTCGTTGTTGTTTGCTGCACACGCACGATCGTTCTTATCTGGTCATTCGTGAAAAAGTTCTTATCATACGGTAAAACGCGAATATTTTTTATCACTTTGACAAGTAGCACTTATCTATTTTTATAATGTTGCACACGTGACCTTTAACAATTTATTATTTTACACTCGATAATAAAAATGATTATAGCAAACGTTTAAAAAATGTACTTTCAGAAACTTGACCGATATCTATTGACCAGTTAACACGATGATAACTGATGAATAACGAATTACATGACTAAGCATTTAGATAATTTTTATACATTATGAAACATTATTTTACTAATAACTGACGACGGCTCATTTTTAGTAAATTTAGTACTTTTTCTAATCTTACTACGATAAAAAAATATTATTCCACAAATATCCAATGACGTTTCTGTATGATGCGATAAATTCCGTTTTTGTTAAAATAAAAATTAACAATTCTATCAAATAAAACAGTCCGTCAATTTTGATTTAACTTAATTACTATTTCCAAAAAACTACGAAGAAATTAAATTTCCCGCTAATTTTTTTAATCCTCTTTACCTACAAGTATTCATTCTTTCACATTTTTATCGACGAGTTTCTCGTAAGCTCCGCCCGATGGCGCTGCTTAGAGAAGATCATTCGACGCGCCATCTGTGAGAGAACGAACGAAACGTCTCCTGTTCGTGCCACGTGCGTTCTCCCCAGCAGGAGGCGTGAGGTTCTCCGTCTCTCAGTCGCTCGTCGGCGATCAAGGAGTATACGGGGCAGAGGGGATTGTTGTCGTTCGACAGTTGTGTGCGAGTCGAGCCGCTCGCGCACTCTAGTCCTCGACTTGTGGGTATGGAGGGAGGTGGTAGAGCTGCGGTGTGTCCGCAACGGCGCAGAATCTCATCGATCATTCGTAGCGTTTCCCCGTGTTTCACGGCGCGCTCTCTGTGCGTCGTCGTGTTGCACGTAGTCAAAGGAAAGAGAAAGAAAGAGCGAGCGAGAGAGAAAGAGAGAGAGAGAGAGAGAGAGATAGAGAGGAGTCGCCATCGTGCCCCTGACACGTCCACCCATATCACCCCACCCCCACGATGTTTACCCCTACCTCGGCAAAACGAAGCGTCGAGTCCGTGACGGTTCGGCGGGCGATGCCGAGCGACCATCATCGAGTCTTCCCTTACCTTCTCCATTATATTTATGCGCCGGCTCGCAGCAACGAAGGTTTATGTCGTCTTTTCATTTCATCGTACGTACGTAGTTACTTATTTAACAGATATTTTGCGAGTTCATTCGTTCGACGTACAAGAAGATTATCACGTATATTTGTTTTATTTCATTTTTATCTTTTCGTTTTACTTACGATACCGATGTCTTTTATTTTTATTTTTGTTTTCATTTTCTTCTTGTTTATGGAGTATAAAAGGAGAGTAGGTAGTAAGTATTAGTTACTTCACTCGTTGTGAAACGGGATTAGTCTCGCGCTGCGAGCGCACGGACGCGCGCGCGGATCGACACCACGTGTCGCGTGTGCCCAATAAGTGCGCGAGTGCCATCGCGTCGACCAATCGCAATGTGAAGATGCTGCACCGTATCGTGGCTACCGGGGATGTTCGAACATCCGAAACGTGACCTCGTTCGATCTTCGTCCGGTAATACGATTTTACAACTCGTCGATTTTTTTCGCTTTCCCTTTCTCTCTTCCTTTCTCTCTTTCTCTCTCTCTCTTTCTTTTTATTATCTTTTTTTTTTTGATTGAAAATAGTAGTGATTTGTGTGGACGACGTTTTTGGAGCAGTACACTTTATTCGGATTATAAATTAATATACTTCCGTCAATTTCCGTGTTAATCCTCGAACGAATTGTGAATGAACGATTGTGATTTGTATTGTGCTTATATTCATCAAATTTATTTCTTCGATGCACGATGTTTTTTCTCCTAGAATTTAGCAAAGTGACAAGGAATAAAAAGAGAAAAAAAATTAATAATAATAATAATAATAATAATAATAATAATAATAATAATAATAATAATAATAATAATAATAATAATAATAATAAACGATGGATTAATTTAATTGCATGCTTATATTATTTATTGTCAAATGTCAAGGATATACGTATAAAAACATTTTAATGTTCTCCTTATGTCGTTTTTTTTTTTTTTTTTTTTTTTGTTATTTTTTCCTTGTTCTTTTTCTTTCTTTCTTCCTTTCTTTCTTTCTTTTTCTCTCCAACCAAGAGATAATTTTCATTCATTCGAGGATCGTACAGAAACACGATCGTAAAAATGAAAATAAACGTCTCGACGTAAGTTAACTTTTTCTCGTTGTCATTGAGAATCGAACAAATCTTACAACTCGTAGATATATAGTATATACGTATGGAGTTAAAAGAAAGAAGGCTCATACATAAAAGAGCAACGTTCTCGAGCAAACGTGTTTTCGGTAGTCATTGTATTTACTTACTTCTGTCAAAGTTTAAAAAGTATAAAAAGCGAAGAAAAACGGGGGAATTACTTTGGGACTTTTTTGGCGTAGGTGGTTACGCGCGCGCGTACACATGTAAACGCGTGTACGCATACGCATAGCCTGAAGGATCGTAAATCAGATGGATATATATATATATATATATATATGTATATGTATGTGCGTGTATGTGTGTGTGTAGGTATAATACGTATGTGCTGTAACGGTATGTAATTTATTGTTTCAGGTAAGTGACGTCGTACCGCTCCAGGCCGATTCGAGCATACACGTTCCTTTCCCGGCATAATGTAAGCAACCCACTGTACGTATTACAACGATGTTAAACCGACGCTTCGTGCCTCGTTGAAAGAAACAATGAAGGCAGGACGGTAACCTTCCAAACGTGCGTGCGTCTACATGTGCGTGTATTGTATCTATTTAGTAAATATATATATATGTATATTTATATATACATATATATATTTATATATGTATATTTATATATACATATATATATTTATATATGTATATTTATATATACATATATATATTTATATATGTTTGTCCAAATTTAAACGTCGCAGGAAGTTTTTATTGCTCGGAGAAAAAAGAAACATATTTTTATGCTTCCTGTCGTTACAAAAAAAAAAAAAAACAAAGAGAGAGAGAGAGAGAGAGGAGGAAAAAGAAAAAGAAAAAAGAAAAAAAACGAACGAAGACACATAAAGCAAAAAAAAAAAAGAAAAAAATAACGCAACAATACACGAGAGGAGATAATACATTTTTACGCATCGAAATTATTGCGGTTGATAAATAGCGTCGTGAACGCGTAACGATACTTTTGAGTCTAATTTGAGTCGACGTGTTTTTTCTTTTTTCTTTATTATTATTATTATTATTATTATTATTATTATTATTATTATTATTATGTTTTTTTTCTTTTGTTTTCTCTCATTTTTTTTTGTTTTTTTCTTTTTTTTTTTTTTTTAGTATAAACGTCCAATGGGAAGTTACTCGATTTGGATCGATTACGATAATTGTGAAAGGCTAATTATTCTTTTGAACGATAACGTAGATTACGTATTCGTTACATGAATAAAATATAGGTCGTTCTCATTTACGATGAGTCCCTCGAGAAAAAAGTTACAATTAATATATGCACATACGATTAAAAAATAGATAATATATAAGAAATAACAGATGATTCATCGAGTTTCTTCCGGCGGTATGATCAAAGGCTTAACCTTTTTTCAGATAATTTCTCTTCCCTTTAATTCGGGTTTTATACACAACGAAAAGAACGAACGAATGAAAGAACGAACGAACGTACGATCGAATTAACGTAGGAACGTACGAACGAACGATCGAAGTTTGTTGGGTACGATGGAAAGAACGGGACGAGCAGCTGTCGATATAAAATCCGGTTTATTCCGAATTCGATTATCCCCACTTTTAGATACTCCCTACCTCACTGATATTCACAACGCGATAAGTGGATCTTAAATGCGGCCACCTGTAATACAATATATTACGGTAATGGCGCACGCCTTAACCCGGTAAAACACATAGGTACGATCCTACAGGTGTAAACAACCCTAAACGAGGCACAGTTATTAGCGTAGCACTGCGGGAGGGTTCTCCGTGGAAACGTAAGAGTATATAATAAGTCGTGTTGCTTTTACTAACGTAAAGGAATGAGTGTAGGGTGGGAGGGTGATGGTGAGAGTTGGCGAGGAAGAGTCGAGAGAAAGGCAACGATGGGGTGGGAATGAAAAAGAATTCTTGTCGAGGATGGAACCAAGAGGGGCCACACACCGTCGGCTTGTAAAACGCGCTGTGAGATTAAATGCTTCATTAATGTGATTAAAGTAAAAAGCTGCTTGAGTAATGAGCCACGCTGAATCATTCGTTGGGACCGCTCTCGACTTCTTCCACATGAGTTAGACAGAATTTTTTTTTGATACATCTTCTCTCTCTTTCTCTCTCTCTCTCTCTCTCTCTCTCTTCTATTTTGTCTGTATATATTCGTATTATTTTTACAGGAAAGATTTCTGCACGTTATACGAGTTGAGAAAAATAAAAATTAATTTATATTATTCGTTTAATATTTGAAAGTAACGCATCGATGTTTCTTGTTCTCGCGTCGAAATCTTTCAAACGTAATGTTTTCGATCGAATGAGAAATCATAGTTATGAAATTAAATTGAATTAACGAAAATGATATTTTTGATAAGGAAAATCCAAGAGTTTCTTATTGCATTGGTTGAATGGAAATGACAGTAATATCGCGGTAATCTTCAAAGCGATAGAAGCTCAAAGTGGCATTTCGTATGGTCATTTCGTATACATTGTTCGCAAAACGATCGTAGAGAATAGCAGAACGATCGCGTTCAACGAATAAAAGGTCGGTACATGTAATCTCGAGGACGTTTGTATGGCAATACGATGGCAGCTCTATCGGGACTAGCAATTGTAAACGCCGTCGGGTTTCGTCGTGCAAATGGGTAGCCGCCTTTGAGTACAAACTCAAAAGGTTTCTGATATCTACGTGGTGCACCTGCTTTGCCACCATATTGAATAGTTCCAAGTAAAAGTTAGATCACAGGTGCGCTTAACATTTACAGAATTCTCAATTGAAACCTTGAATCATATTAAAATATTTTCACGATCGAATATAACAACGATCCATCAATTCATTTTTCGTTGTTAAATTGTACGGTTTGTTTGTTAAAAAATCTGAAAAAAAAAAAAAAATAAAAGAAACAAAAAAGAAAAATATCGTTTGATTTATTTCATCGAGAATTAAAGAAATGATTACATATTTATGTTGCAGAAAAAAGATATAACACGAAAATAAATCCTGTAGATAGGCAGGTAGGCGATCTTATTGCGATTAATATTATGATTTCGATCCATCGTTAGATAAGATTTTATCTCTCAGTTATAAGTCATAATATCTGACAGGAGCTATTTGAGAATCGATACATGAAAACGCATCCTGCAGCATTCTCGATAGAAGAAAATCACCTACGGAGAACTGCACTGCGTATCTTCGAAGAAAATCTATATATTCTCGTGTTCGTGTCGTAGAATCGATGTATCAGGTTGTACGAGGGCAGACTGAAACGCAATATCGACGATTTCGCTCTCGGGAACAGGGAAAACTTTAATTCTCCTCGAAAACTTCTTGGACTGGGTATGTAATGTTTCTACTTCGTTGAAATATCGCAAGAGTCTTGGGGGCGCGGGCGGGCGGGCGGGGGGGGGAGGGAGAGGAAAAAAATTAATTTTTCAACAATCGATCGTTCAGAAACTTTGGAAGATAGAATGATAACAAAATTTTTAACATTTTTTCTTTCTTTCTTTCTTTCTTTCTTTTTTTTTTATTTTTTTTTTAATTTTCTTTTCTCTCTTAATTGTTAAAACATTTATCATTTAACGACATACGAATATTTATTTATTATTTATTTGTTCGAATTAAATCATTGAAAAAAAAAAAACCATATAGAATATAAATAAGAAAAGAATATGCGGAAATAAAAGATATTTCGTAGGATCGCTTTGAACGTATACGTAACGTTATCAATGCGGAGGGATGTATCGAAGAGATTGGTCCTGGTATACTTAGATGCGTCTCGTTTCTGCAAGGTGCCGCGGGTTGACGCAAAGTGCAAGCAGATGCGATCGACGATTATGCACTTACGCCGTTACCGTATATATATATAAACGTGTTCCCCTATAAGCAAGCAGTCTGGGATATGGAGTTAAACACGTACGTGTGTGTGCGTGTATCTCTCTTTACGAGAGGGTGAATGTAATGTATACCTATGTATACAAACATAGAGACACGTACGTATACAGACACGTAAAGACGCTGACCGTGGCACGAGAGCAATGCATCTTATGCGTGACATCGGGCCCCGCACTAATCGCGCGACAATCTTCACCCGCGTGCACACGGAGAGGGACTCCTTCAGCAAAGGAGAACGAAAGAGAAAGAGAGAGATAGAGAGTAGCCTCCTTTGAGAAAAAGAAAGAGAGAGAGAGAGAGAGAGAGAATAAGCAAACTCCTCTTTTACCGTCTCAAACCGAGAAAGAGAGAGAGAGAGAGAGAGAGAGAGAGAGAGAGAGAGAGAGAGAGCTATCGAGTCGATCCATGGCATCCTCCGTTTCAAGAACAAACGACGATCGTATAATTAGGTGTCTCGACGAACACTACGTAATATCTTTAAACGGTGGGGAGGTGGGGAGGAGGGGACACATTGCCGGCACCTGTACTTCTTTTTCCTTTGGAACAGGACGTCCGCGAGACTCGTAATCTGGCTATCTACTTCCCATTCGTAAGATCGATCGGAAAGTCTTTCCTCTAAGCCTGTCCTTGTATCTTCTTGAACACGATACGGAAAATACATGGTCAATTTTGCATGGCCACCTTCGTTGTTTCCTCTCTCATTGCAAAAATTTCTTTATTCGAACGGAAGTTCGGGCGTGGCAAGGCGTTCTCCAGTAATGGCGATGAATATACATTCGATATTAAAAATGGTCGTTGTCGCAGCGCTATCGTTCGTCCGGTCGCGAAGTGGTAAAAACTTATCGCACGGAGATCGTGTTAGAGAAAGAATTGAATATTCAGCTCGCGTGTAATATCCGTGCGAAATTACACGTCGCTACGACGACGCACCCACTCACCCTCTTCCTCTTATTATTTTTTTCCTCGAATCTATTTTCATTTCGTTTTTCGAGAGAGGGAGAGGGAGAGAGATAGGAAGGGAGAGAGAGAGAGAGAGAGAGAGAGAGAGAGAGAGAGAGAGAGAGAATCATCATCCCTTCGTTCCTTAATTTAATGAATACTCGATGAATCTAAATGATAAAGAAAATATTTTGAAAAATTTTTCTTACGTTCAAAAATATCGAAATTTAACACGTTTGATTTCGTCATAATTATATTCAACGGGACATATAAATCTGAGGGATTTTATTAAAATAAAAAAAAAAAAGAAAAGAAACAAATAACAAAGAAATAAAAAAAAAAGGGGATGTAAAAATTGGATTAAAAGTTTTTTTTTTAAAACGAACTCATTACAAATCAATGTATGTATTTACACTTAACTACAATTACTATTATTTTGTTTAGATATAAATACATAATTTCCATTTACGTCCATTTCGTGTCTCGTTTGTAAAATTATTATCGCGAATGCGATAATGTTTTATCGACGGGTTTATCGTTAAAAATGTTATTTTAAAGAATGAGGTTACAAATGCTTACATTTGTCTATTCTAATCTTCTATAGATCATAAGTTATTTATCATGGAATTCTTGATTTTTGGTTAAATGAGAGGAGAGAAAAGAAAGTCAACGCGTGGCCACACCGACGCTTTTGATAAGAAACATTTGCGGAAAGCGGGAGCCACTGGCGTGATGGCGGTCTCTATCGCGCGGAACACTTAGATACGCATCTATCGAACCAGCCCTATGCTGCTATGTTGAGCGGCGCACGCAGCAAGGAAACCTGTTATTTATTTCTTCGGTGACCGCCTACCTTCCAAGAGTCCAATATAATCATTATAATTATTGTCTCCCCCTTCAAAGCAACTTCGATAATCATCGTCCGTATTTGTTGCACGTTCGGCACCAGTTCGTTGGTTTGCGTTCGTCCGTTCGTTCGTTCGTTTCTCGTCGAGTCTCGATCGTTTCTTCAAATCGCACTTCGACTTTTAACCCCCTTTTCTTTTTTCTCTTATTATTATCGTCTTATCATTTTTATGAGAGTAATTTCACGTAATACAGTTTCGTTCGTAACTTATATGTTAGACATTTCTTTTTCTTTCTTTATTGGCAATTTACCAGAGATTACCATTTCTTCAATTTCTGACCATATATATGCTATTGTTATTCGTTCGTTATTATTTACCATTACGTTGTATTAAATTTTGATTTAGAAATTTATAAAAGTCTTTATTAGATACCGATCTAAGATCAAAAATCTTAATTGAATGTTATCCCGTTTCTTTATTTTTTTTTTTTATTTTTCTTTTTATCTTTCATTGAAATATATATCTTTAATCGAATTGCATTATATGTATACATTATGTATGTTGTATATCATTCTGGAGAAGATATATGTACATTTAAACAAAGACAGGTGAGAATCGTATAAACGTTAATACGTAATATCTTTTGATCGTTCATTCGAAACGCGTTTATTGTATTTTCGTGACATCCATGAAACCTCATGCACCTGAAATTTATAGAACGATCGAATGATAGAAAGTTTTAGCGCCGTCTGTCGACTTTGTTTTTATCATGACAATATGTCCTCTCTCATATCGTAATATGGTAGGTATACTTAAACAACGCTTGTTCCTCGACGCGACATTATAAATTACGAGCGATCCAGTCGCCACCATTCGCCCTCGCCGCATTAATTCTTTTGCTTTTCAATTAGCGAGCAAGTTCGCCGAATAAATTGAGAGGTAATGTCAATGACTGTAGTCGTGCACGTATGTGACTCTCTAAATCCCGTTCGTGCTTCGTCCCCTTTCACCTGAACACTTGACCGTTTCTCTATCTTAACTTCATAATTTGATATTTTCTTTAATTAACAACTTTTGTAATTCTTCTATTAATTCCTTTTTCTCATAATAAAATCTTAATTACATTCATGAATTATTTTCCTAATTACTTTCTTTTTTTTTTTTTTTTTCTTTATACAAGTAAATATCGTATAAATCCGATATGAGGGATCAACATGATAAAAGATAAGAACTTTATGTGGTTGCAATTTATGATTCGTTTAATTTGTTATTTTTTTTTTTTTTTTTTTTCTTTTCATTTAATAAACGTTTATTACTTGTATGAAAATATAAAATAGTTCGATCGTTCGAGAAACTCAAAACGATTATGAAGTTGAAGTCGCTTTAGCAACAACCAAGGTCAGGATCCGATAGACCATCATTAATCGCATATGATGACGATGATCCTCGATCTATCAACGATACACACGATTCCAGGTAGCGGTTAGATCGTAGGTCGAAGTAATATTATTCCGTAGAAAAAGCAACATGACGAAGGCTAAGGTAGGTAAGTTGGTGCCGACCACCTAGAACCTCGCCACCGGTAAGTTGGGAGCGTCACGACGCCGCCGTCGTGCCGAGTTACGGCCACAAATCACGCGATTCGTAATTGCTACTACCAACTACGATTTCACATGAATGTGGCTATCGTTGCGAGGGGAACAAAAAGTGAGTGAGAACGCAGGATTAGTGGTAGTAATAGTAGTAGTAGTAATAGTAGTAATAGTAGTAGTAGTAGTAGTAGTAGTAGTAGTAGTAGTCGAGAAGAAACGTCGATGGAAATCCATAAAATCGATTTGATACATTAAATTATCGATTCAGTAAATATTTTTACATTGAAATTGATTTTATCGTAGTTAAGATATCACTTAAAGTTAGATATCATATATGTATATACATTATACATATATTAACGGATCGATCTATCGATTATGATAAATGAAACTAAATATAGAGAGAGGTGAAAAGAATTATTAGCAAATCGATCATTCTCCTTGAATTTATTTATCTTTATCTTAACAATATAATAAGATGAAAAATATTGAAATCGAAGTGTTGTCGAGTTATCAGCTTCTTCTTCTTCTAGCGTTCTCAATGCTTACGCGCAAAGATCGTACAAAAGTATTCATCGTCGATGTATCGATGCGTTACATCTTCTACCCACATATAAGGTGGTACCATTGTTAGTATGATTTACAACGTCGTTACGTTTGCGCATAACTTAAGTTCGCCAGGGTGTCGCGATGAAATACTTGGAGCGCAGCGCAATAATTAATTTGCAACAAATAGCGCTGCACCTCCGAAGACAACGCCGGATGATTTGTTAGGCGTGAGCGTTGACTTCCACGACGATTTAATCGTATTCGCATGCCTTCGGGGTTGGCGCCGTGTTCTCCGGTTAAATACTTTACTCACGTTGTAAGACGATCACGCGAAATGGTAATACAATATAAAAGCGGTATCATTTATCGATTTATCATTTCTTCGCAACGGTAGAAGATCAAATAGGAAGAGACAAGCGTACGGATAAAGATAAATTCGCGAATAATCAAATAGGAATAATGGATAATGGTAGTTCCCCATTATAATCAAACAAGTGTTTTACGATCAAGATTGAAACGTTGAAATGAATTCTTACGCATTAACGGGAGAAAATCGTTTTTTTCTTTTTTTTTTTTTTTTCTTTTTTTTTTTTCGTTCAATCGACTCAAGACGATCATAACGATAATAATTTTTCGATGACCTTCCGCTATCTTGATTATAGGTAACAAGTGGATAACGGGGAATAATAATCAATGACGTTTATAAGACAAGTACTTACTTAGATATCTAACTACGTATTATGATATCGATAAAAATATGATCACTAGTCTCGTCGTATAGTATATAGCTTTCAACTATTTACGATATATTCCATGTATGTAACATGGCATATATATGTTCTAGTTTTTCAACTAGAAATTCCTCGTAGTCCGTAGTTGTAATACACTCCCGATGGAGTGTACGTTGGCATTGTAACTCTCCCGGCAATACATTATGTTACGTCCAGGTTCCAGGTATTAAGTTCGGCTTCCCTCTCGGATGGTGCGCGCGCGCGCGAACGACGGACACTATACACTTACACAGGTAGAAAGAGAAAGAGAGATAAACATACGTGTTCTCTCTTCACTTTGATTCGCCCGTCGACGGTCACGGGGCGGCACGTTAAAAGCTTTTCCCCGCTACTGACGTAATTACGGATATATGGCTCGCGATGCTTTCGAACGTTCGCCCCCCCCTCCTCCCCCACCCTACCCCATCCCACATCACCCCCCGAAACGAACCTAGAATCGGCCAACAAACTATAATAGCACCCGCAGAAAATTCCCCTCCCTTTCGAACCTTCTACGGACGGTGATTCTCAACCTTTTTCGTAGCTATTACTTACGTAGGAAATTTTTACGATTTCGATTTTCAATATCGTGATATTGAATTTTCATTGATAATCTCTTTTTATTGCGGAATGATTGAGAAGAAGAATAAAAAACAGAAAAGGCGAAAATAAAAAAAACAAAACAAGAAAAAGAAAAATACAAAAAAGAAAAGAAAAGAGAAAGAGAAGAAAATCTGTAAAAATCTCTGGGAGGAAATCTACAAACTCTATTATCTCGTGGATATATAATTTCTCTGAAAAGAAAGGAAAAAGGAGAAGAAAGAAAGAAAAAAAAAAAGAAAAAGAAAAAGAAGAAGAAGACAAAAGTAAAAATAACATATAAGCGTAAAGGGAGAGAGAGAGAGAGAGAGAGAGAGAGAGAGAGAGAGAGAGAGAGAGAGAGAGAGAGAGAGAGAGAGAGGGGGAGGGAGGGAGTAATAAAAAAGAAAAAGAAAAAAAAGAACAAGAAAAAGATTAAAAAAAAAAAAAAAAAGAAAAAAAAGGAAAAAAATAAAGAAAAAAAGTAGAAAGGTCGGTTCATCGATGACGGAGTACTCTTCGCGGCTCGTTTCGATCGCGTGGGTGCGCTCGCAGCGGAGGCGAGTCTAGCTCGTGTATATGGTTAGACAGGAGGAGGAGAAGGTGGTATATATAGAGGGAGAGAGAGAGAGAGAGAGACAGAGAGACAGAGAGAGAGAGACAGACAGACAGAGAGAGAGAGAGAGAGAGAGAGAGAGAGAGAGACAGACAGACAGAGAGAGAGAGAGAGAGAGAGAGAGAGAGAAAAAGAATATGAGAGAGAATATGAGAGATAGAGAGACAGACAGAGAGAGAGAGAGACAGAGAGAATATGAGAGATAGAGAGAAAGAAAGAAAGAGAGGGTGGGTAGACGAGGGAGGAGAAGAACTCGCACTCTCCCGCGCTCTTCGAAGGCACACAGAGAGCAGGGTACAGGCGTATGGGCATATGGGCATGGCGAGCTCTCTCGCGCGCCCTCGCGCTTGCTAGCTTGCCTTCCTTCCTCCTTCCTCTTTCACCGGCGCTGCCTGCCATCGTATCAACATCGCACTTCATAATCCTGCCAGTGTTTCCGCGCGTCTCGATCCGTTACCTTACTTCGCGACCGATCGCCGTCGAGGTTTCAAAGAAAATCCGTTGTTTATCCGAAGAAAAAATATATTTGTCATCATATCCGTAAACGCGATCTTTTTCTTTTTTCTCTCTCTCTCTCTCTCTCTCTCTCTCTCTCTCCTCGATTAAGAGAAAATTATTTTCAAATGTCCGTATATAACTCACGACGTACCTTAAAATTTTCCTCATCCTTCGTTCGTCCTTTTTTTTTTTGTTTTAAATTAATATCTCATTTATTTTGAGAAAATACTCGTGAAAAACGAATGTCGACTCGGTGTCGATATTCCATCCTAAAGGATTCACTATTCTTTCTTATCTTTCTTTTTTTTTTCAATTCCATGCATCGTGATATATATATATATATATATGCACAAACACATACACAAACACATATATATATATATATACATATAGGTACATAGTTATTATAGTGCGCGATTAGTCGATACTTTCTGACATTTTCCTCACGAAAAGTTATGCCACGGCCTATACGCGTCGAGGATACTTTCGGTTTATGGTGAGTGGATTTCAATCCTTTCGTTTCGAAGTAATTATATAAGGATGATGATGAAATAGCGAATGAGAATTTTTAAATAGAAATAGTGGTAATTCTAAATAGGTATAAATAGCTAAAAAAAAAATCGAATCAATTCGTCGAGTTTATCTATTTTTTTTTTTCTTTTTTTTTTTCTTTTTTTTTTTTTTTTTTATGAAAAAATTTTAAGAAAAAAAAAAGAATATATATGTATATACACGTATATATAAATATGCAAAGATATGCAAATATATATACGTATATATATATATATATATATACACAAATATATGCAAATTTATCATACTTTTTAATCAATTGAATTAATTACCATTAAATCGATAGAAGTACATTTTAGATTGAGTTCGATCGTTTTCGAGAATCGTAAAATTAATATACAGAAAAACTAGATACACAATATTACGCATTGATCAGATTTCAAAGCACCCTGGTCTCTTTCATATATATGTATAAATTTGCCGACATGCGTCTACCTGCGTGACACGAATAGCGCGCAAAGTATTCCTTATCGTTATCCTATCTTGCATTTCATTCGACATGATTTCTATTAACGTTTTATATTTTCGTTTTATCGACAGAATCTTTAAAAATGAGTGAAAAAAAGAAAAATATTATTCCTCGGAATTTATAATTAAAACGACTTGTTAACAATATCGATTAAAATATTATTATATACTTAATGTTATATAATTCAATTGGGTGGCAAAAAAGAAAAAAAAAAAAAGAAAAAAAAAGAAAAAAAAAGAAGAAAAAAAAGAAGAAGAAAAAGAGAGAGAGAGGAGAAAAAATAAATGTCAACTATTTTTATGTAACTTATGTAAGTAGAAAGAAAAGAGAAAAGATCGCTTTTTCTTCCTTTTTTTTTTCTTTTTTTTTTTCTTTTTTTTTTTTCCTTCTTCTTTAAGTCGACATCAAGGTAATTTATTAATAACGCGTATCTCTGTATGAATCATATAGATATACAAAAGTTTGGAACGTGCAATTTTCGACCGATCGAGATCCGTCCCGGCGTGCTTGACAATTGTAAATTGCATTAGATGCGAGATATCGACGGCGGGTCGGCATTCAAGTCCTCGAAGGAACTCATTGCAATTTGTTCTTGCGTCCCGTCGAGGGCCGGCAAACGAAGCAAAAGGTCGAAGGCGTCGCTGAGGAGATCCCGTTTCCTCAGGCTTTTGCCGAACGTCGAGAATACTTATCTCTCGAAATAGATCGCGGGAATTTCATGAGGATAAAGGAACAACCCTCCTCTCCGCCCTTCCTTGAAAGGTACGCATCCAAAAGAACGCGCTGCTTGTTTCTCGATGGTTTTTCCTGCTTAAATTCGTTCCCGTCCGGCA
>NC_140813.1:4260000-4262500 GCF_050613455.1 Vespa mandarinia | reverse complement strand
GGGTGGTCTTTGGAGTTCGAAGCAGCAAGGTGCCAAACTCTATTATTAGAATCAAGAGTAGGATAGAACCTGCGTGATGGTATGCAGTAGACACTACCGTGAAATTTCTCATACGTGCATCACTCGAATACTAATTAACAATTACGCTTAATCACTGTTGACGTTCTGATTACGAGAACATTCTATTAGCATAAGAAAATAGAGATGTATAATTTAAATTTTTCAAGTGATTTTCGTCGGAATTTTATGAAAATTATAAAACAAGTTTTGTCACGGTATACATCAGTAAAGTTATTGATTATCTCTGTCAGGCGATAATTGGAAAATGAATAACTTTTTAATTGATAATTAAGGTATCCACGTGTGAAGATAAAGGCGGGAAAATTGAAAGTGTTAGATCGATCGAATATTTTCAAGAGTTTTCCCGCCAGCGTAGAAACGGCCATCTATCGAAATTCAAGGGAATTGAATAGCCGGAAATGTTACGGGAAAACTCGTTAGATGGCGGAGCTCGTTTTATTTGGGGGTGTCCCGCGTAGCAGCTGTTTTCGTGCTGCCACCTTCAGTCCCCCGCGTAGAGTCAAAGGCGGTACTGACCTGCGCGCTTGTTTCCCCTCTTGCATCGCACTCTTACTCTTTCCCTCTTTCTTTCTCTCTCTCTTTCTCTCTCTCTTTCTCTCTCTTTCTCTCTCTCTCTCTTTCTGGACTTAACACTGCTCTCGAACTCGGCATGAACGTGCTCCAAGATTTATGGCCCGTATCATGGCGCGGCATCTAAACGATTATTTGCCGTTAAACGTAAACGGCTTGTAAAAACCGGGCCCTGCATAATAGAGTAAATATAGGCTCGATCTTTGGACTTCGCCGGGAAATTTATAGATCCACTTAAGATGCTCCACTTAAGTATCGACGCACTGACCACCAACCCTTAACCCGATACCACTGCCTTCGATACGCTCTACCTAAAGACCCTTCTTCTCATTTTTCTTTCTTTATATCGATCATTTACGCTCCCATATCTTTCGTTTCGTTCACACCCGTTAACCTACCTAACAATGAGATAATGATTTGATAATACAAATCACGTTTATTTTTTCGCCAAAAAAAAAAAAGAAGAAAGAAACAAAAAAGGAAAAAAGAGACAAAGATAGATACAAAACACACACACACACACAAAATAACTCAATACTTAAGTTATAGAAAATTTAAGAAATTAGATTGAACACATGTAAAAGGATATGATTTCGTATTTTTTTTTTTTTTTTTTTTTTTTTATAATATCGGTTAAAGTTCTATATTACATCGTATAATAAAAATTTGATAGGACAACTCATCCAAGGTATGAGACAATTTATTAAGCTGATACGTCATCACCCAACTACGATAGCCCTACGTTGTTTCCCTCATTGGAAATCAGAAGAGTGAGTTGCAGTATTTGAATAACAAACGATATGTAAATTTGCTCACCCCATGGTCGTTTTGACTTCGACCGCGGTTTACATACGTACATACGTACTATGCGTCTATGTTATCACCACTGTGTTCGATCATCACGCGACCAGGTATAATTTTCATATCGAGACATGCGTTAATCAATTTCTCTCTCAAACATTAAATAGATACGATTAATACGTACTATCTCGTATTTTCCATTATCTAGGTAATAATATTATGAGGATAATGAGAATCACACACACATACATATCCACACACACACACACACACAGACATGATATATTTTATACACATGTATTTATTTTAATTAGATAATAATAATAGTAATAATAATAATAATAATTATTATTATTATTATCGAATAATAATAATAATAATTATAATCGAAGTAAATAATGTTAACTTAAACGGTCGTATCTCTTTCGCGTTGCATCTACGTCATAAAATTTGTCGCAACGCGGGAAAACGAACGGGAATAACTCGTTTTTACGAATTCTTTGTTTCCAGATAATAGGATGCGTGCGGCTAGTGCTTTACGCCGTAGAATCGGACATCGCGTTTATTGTCATGCAAAGGAAGCTTTTTGTTTCGACGCGAAAGTTACTATGTAAACGAAAATAATGTCAACGGAGTAATATCGTCGTCAATTTATGGCACAATCGCTCTCTCTCTGCCTCTCTCTCTCTCCCACCCCCAGGTCCCCTCCCCCTACCTCTCCCATGAATTATTATCTCTCATTATTATTGTTGTTAATATTTATTATTATTATTATTACTATTATTATTATTATTATTATTATTATTATTATTATTATTATTATTATTATTACTAAAATAATACAGATAGCCTTCCAGAGCGAAGGAAACTTCCGTGTCAAGGATACGAATCTTGTTCTTCGTTAAGTCGACAGACATCTTAGAAGTCTCAGCATCAATACGGAAACCTCTTAATGTTCTATTCTTATGTCTTACGGTATCTCCTTCTCTCTATCTCTTTTTCTCTCTCCCTCCTTCTCTCTCTCTCTCTCTCTCTCTCTCTCTCTCTC
>NC_140813.1:4235000-4255000 GCF_050613455.1 Vespa mandarinia | reverse complement strand
TTTCTTTTTTTTTTTTTGCATTTTATAATATTTATAAAATTATTGGTTTTTCGTAAAATGTTCACATTCATTTGGATTAAATTATAAATTACATTTATATAGTATATTATTTCCATTTCTTGATTTATCCTATCGTATATTCTATAACTTTTAATGTATTGAAGTGAAGTGGTTAACGCGCGGTCGCACTTTACTTCATATTCACATATATAAACGCATACATAGACTTCTTAAGCTCCATAGTTCGATTCACCTGTACAAACCGTCTCGTATTTCTCATCAGTTATAAAGTAAATGTTTGTAGTCGAGGAATGAAACTTCGTCGTAAGACAACCTTGACTTCTATCTTTCAACGAAGTACAAACGTTAAATCATCAGATTTTTCGTTCAACTTTATACATATTTTCCGATCGAATGGTTATAGTGGTTCGATCGAAAACGTAATCCGTTTTCGATCGATAATCGTAAAAAACAACGGTGTATTTTGTTTACACGAAACGGTGTACTTTATTTAAACCTCCGAATTTATGGCTGCCAAAACGTCACAAGTAAATATGGCAAAATTTTTACAATTTTTCGCTTTTTCTCTTATATTTTACGTAGGTGCGTATACAGGGACGATTTGATTATTCCTCGTTTTTTTTTTTTTTATGGATGCTCGACGTACGCGTTTTCCGTATGCATAAGAAATACGTGACATTGCCTCTCTTTACTAACATATACAAGAGTCGATCGCATTTTTTATGGTCTGAACTTGACACAATTCCTGAACCGGTTGCTTGTTCCAGTCCGCTTAACTCTCGTCTTAATGGTTAAACATTCGACCGATAAGCATTCTTAAATTCTACTTTCTTATAACAACATTTTATATTCCGATAATATTATCACCAATGAGCCGTTTCATTGAGTCCATCAGCGAGATTCTAACTTGATTATTTTTTACGAAGTTATGCTGTACGTAATATTATAAAAACATATTACGCTATCAATGTAGATACATACATATATACATAAGATTGATCGATGATAATAAGATAACAACGCTTGAGCTCATGTTTGAATTATTAATGCCTACGTATTATATACATATATATATATATATATATATATATATATATATATATATAATATATATATATGTATATATAAAATACGTATTTAATTCAATATTTCTTTAGAAGCACGAACTGTTTTCCATAAGCACATTCCTCGAAGTTGAGTTTATCAGTGTTGACGACCGGATTATCTTTTCCTGGGTGCGGCTTTGCAATACAATTATAAATACAAGCCATTACTTTATTTTCGACCTAAACGTCAGATGATCGTAACACTTGGCATAATTAAAACTGATAACTCCAAATAGTTATTACCGGAAAATATGTTATATTTGTCATATGAAAAAGAATTTAAACCATCACTTATTCTCGTAGAACGAGAGAAATATTTTACAAATTTAAACGACTATCATACAATCCATATGATATTCAAGAAACGTCAAAATTTTTACCGTTGCCGTTCGAAAAAGAACGCGATGAACGATTTTAGATTTTCAGTGATGAAACTACTCTTAGATGAGTTCTCGCGCAAGGAGAAATATATGAAGAGAAGCAGTGAAAATAAAAAGAAAAAAAAATAAAACAAAAAAAAAAGAAAAAAAAAAAGAAAGGAAAAGAAAAAGCCAAGGAAAAGAAAAAAGAAAAACGTAAAGAAAAAAAAAAATTGAAGAGGAAGAGGGGTGACGACGTGTCTTCTTAGGCTTTTCACGATAAAAGTAGAAGCGTGAACTCCGTTGATGGAAGTGAAACGAGGAAGGAAGATAGATAGAAAAAGAACGTGTAAGAGAGAAAGATAGACATATAGAAGAAGAGAAGAGGAGCGGTGTACTAAGGCGAATCGCATTTCCTGTGCATCGTCGACGTCTCAGGAGCCGTGTGCTAGATGGTAGAGAAGCCAGAGTCCTCCTACTTTCCTCAAATGTACGAGACTCGAAGAGGTTCGTTGTAGTAGTAGTAGTAATAGTAATAGTAGTAGTAGTAGGGGAGTACTCTCTGCGGGAGTAGCCGACGGTGGAAGCGAAGCCAGAGAAGTTTCGCCTCGAGAGCGTGACGGGGGTGGAACGAAGGGTGGCATGCTTCGCTTCGGATGGAACCGACGAGACGACCGGAGGAAGAAGAGAAGGAGAAGGACGAGGAGAAGGAGGAGGAGGAGATGGACGACGAGGAGGTGAGAGGGAAGTGAACAGGAGACGAGAGAGATAGAGAGAGAGAGAGAGAGATAGAGAGAGAGTGCGAGAGGGTGAAAGAGGGTGAAAGAGGGTGGCAAGGGGTACGAGGGGATGAGCTCGGAGTTGAAGCGATGGCAGAGTATTGATTTAGTGGGTTTCACCGTCTCCTTCTATTTGTCTCTCTCTTTCTCTCTCTCTCTCTCCCTCTCTCTCCCTCTCTCTCTCTCTCTCTCTCTCTCTCTCTCTTTCTCTCTTTCTGTTCTCGTCCTACGTCTCTCGCGTCTCCTCCGACGGTAGCAGGACCAACGGGAGAGCTAACGTCGGAGCCCCTCGTTTTTCCAACCTCGACATTTTCTCACCGAGTAACCAACGTGACCGAAGAAACTCCCCAAAACTAATGTACGTTTTCTCGTCTTAATCTTCTTTTTCTTTTATTATACCGAGAAAGCTTAACCACTTTTATGTCGTCGTTCGCGACTCGTTTCTCGTCAATGAGAAAAATTGAAAACTTTAAAGGACTGTTTATTTTTGTTTTTCTCTTTTTTTTTTTTTTTTTCTTTTCTTTTTTATTTAATCGAAACAACAACGATGTAAGAATATTTTATTCTATTATTGCGATATACGAAATTGTTCGAACTATTTAATAATTTCTGAAAATTATCTTTTTGAAATAATTCGAAATTATAATTTCTAATCGGTGAAAAATGAATATTACCATGAATTCATTAGACTTCTATAAAATATATCTAGAGGAGTTCAATGTTATCGTTTAACCGTTAACTGTTAACTATTTATGCACTCTTGGCTGTTCACCGGAACGAAGGACACATAAACTTTTCGCGTCCACATTTTCTTTCTATTCTTTATAATTTTTTCTTTCTTTCCCTCTCTCTCTCTCTCTCTCTCTCTCTCTCTCTCTCTCTCTCTCTCTCTCTCTCTCTCTCTCTCTCTCTCTCTCTCTCTCTCTGTCTCTCTCGGCATCTACTACGGTTCTTAACTTTCACGTTCCGCATTTCAGAGTCGCGCATTTTGCGGATGAAAGTTACGCTTGATCGCGCTAGTAAGGATTTACGGACTCATGTGGCCTTGGTTCGTTACGTATTTCTCCCTCTCCCTCTCTCTCTTTCTCTTTCTCTCTCTCTTTCCATTTCTAACGTCAACCATATATATATATATATATATATATATATATATATATATATATATATATATATATATATATACATATATGCGACGGTCGTAACAACAATACCTCTGACCTTATCGTAGAAAAAAACCATCCGTAAAACTTCTCGATACTTGGTCGATTGTTAAATCTCAAGTTGGATCAATTAGAAAATCGTTTAATTGATTTCATGTCTATCAATCAATAGAGCAACGACGTTGGATATGTTAAACAATAAAGAAGAAAAAGAAACGATATCAACCAATCATTACTGTCAATAAATATGATCGATAAATGAATAATTATATTCTTAAGTTAGATAAAATCTAAATGAATTTTTTTTTTTTCCTTTTTTCCTTTTTTCCTCCTTTTTTTTCGTAAGATCTATAAGAGCAAAAAGAGAGAGACGGAAAAATCCATCTGAATAGATATTACATGGATAAACGTAAATAAGAAAATAAAAAAATCGAACAGAAAAGGAAATATTATTATCGATGCACTTGATAACCGTTACGCACGCGATGTTTCGTTGATGAAAGGCGTTGAAAAAAACAAAAAAAAAAAAAACAAAAAAAAAAGAAGAAAAAGAAAAAGAAAAAGAAAAAGAAAAAGAAAAAGAAAAAAGAAAAGAAGAAAAAAGAAATAAAAAGAGAGCAAATAAGAAAGACAAAGAAGAGTAAGGGAAGTGGGATCGTTTCGTCTGAAATTGGTTTGCCGGAGGAGAAGGAGGATGAAGGAAGAAGATAGGCAGGCATGTAGTAGCTATCTACTCGACAGCTGTTTCTAGCTTGCTTAAAGTAGAGTAAGAGAAGCAGCAAGCAGAGCAGGCAAAAGCTCGAAGAGAGGAACCCGATAGAGAGCGCGAAACAGTCCGTTGATCGCTGATTCGTCCAGTCTCGTCCCGATCACAAAGAGCACGGACTGGCACCGCCAATGTCCTCGCGCTCGTTCGACTCTCCTACACGTGCTAGTCGGCCTCCTCTGACAATCGGAGGGAACCCTTCCCTCTCTCTCTCTCTCTCTCTTTCTCTCACTCTCTCACTCTCTCTTTCTGTATATATATGTATGTGTATATATATATATATATATATATATATCTTTTTCTCTGTTAGTCTTATATGCGGAGGGCAGAGCCAGCCGGTCGCCTCTCACGATCGTAGATATACGTTTAGACGGTCGCCTTGCGAATGTTCAACACCACTCGTGTGCCCAGTGTAGCAACGCCGCTCGTTCCATCAGGACTGCGTGACCCAGTTCGTTGATGGAGCGCGTGATATCCGCGTGCTGCGCCCTCTCCTCTTTCCTAATGACGCCCAACGGCCATCGCTCCTTCTTCTTCCTCTTCGTCTTCGTCTTCTTTCTTCTTTTTTCTTCTTCTTTTTTCTTCTTCTCCTTCTCCTTCTTCTTCTTCTTCTTCTTCCTCTTTTTCTTTTCGATCGATTCGATAGAGAATCCTTCGTTTCGTTGCATAGTCGTTCGACTCATTCCAGATTTCTTTGTGTCTCGAGAAAGGAGGTGAAGGTAACAATCGTTTCGACGAATATTTTAATGAAAAAAAAAAAAAAAAAAGAAAAAAGAAAAAAGAAAAAAAAAGAAAGAAAAATATAACGTTATGTCTTATCACGATTATTTTGAAATTTAATATAATTGTAGATTGGAGATAATGTCAATATATATATATATATATATATATTATATCATAAATATTTAAATCGAATTTCTAAGAGTTAATACTGAAAGACTATCGTGTAATTACCGTACTACGAACGTAAATACTTACGTGGATTTACTTTTCCGCAAAATAGAGAAGAGACGTCGGTGGCAAAGACGCATGGCGGTCGTTCCGCGAGATCAACCGTTTATAGGCAATAACGCGTAATAGAGCTCACAACCACTTCTGCACTTCGAAGAAGATCGAAACCTTCGAGCGTTTTCCCTTAACAGTATATTCCAACGATGTCCTCTTGTCACGTCCACGTCGAAGAATCCTGATGGACCTTCCATACGATTCCTCTCGTTCGTACGCAGAAACGAGAGATACTTTTATCTTCCGATCCTTTCCTTTGGACTTGGTGAATAGAAAGAAAGAATGATAGAACGAATTCCTTTATCTATTTTGTCCTCGAACATAATAGGCTAGTGTAATATGTTCGACGATTAAAATTTTTCGATTAGTCGAATACGAAGAAAAACAATGTATGAGAGGAAAGAGTCAAATCTGTTGGGGACATAAATCGATGAAGAAAGAAGTCGTTGCTCGGTAGCTGCTAGCCGACGATGGGCAACGTGAAGCTCGTGATTTATAATAACGCCGGAGGAATTAGGTCTCGATTAGTAAATAAGAAAACGGGTTGCGTTTCTCTTCTTAAAGAGTGTACCAGGTCCCGGGGAGTCCAATTACACGGCTGGCGGCTTCTGCATTGTTTCACGGCCGCTGCTTGTTGGCCGATGCTTTCTCTCTCTCTCTCTCTCTCTCTCTCTCTCTCTCTCTCTATCTCTTTCTCCCTCTCACTCTCTAACTATACTCCACTCCCTCTTCCAGCGGCACTTCCTCCTCACTCTTTCTCATACACACAAACGTTCGCCTGTTTTCTCTTCTCTTTCTTTCAACCGCCACTGCGGACTTCCGCCAGCTCTCTCTGTTAGTCAGCATAGTGATCTCCCGAAGCTACCTAGACTCTGCACCCTAGGAACTTAGATACCCGTTAATTTCTCGTAATCTGCACAACGATTACGCCAGTCGAGCTCTAGAAAATTTACCGTTTTCAAGGAAATCTTATATATCTTTTCTTGCACGATCGAATTCACAATCGAACATATTCATTAATCGAATTTTCGTTTCACACTTTTTACTCATTGTTAATCTGAAAATGATCATGTTCCTTATGTCGTAAGATTGTACGATTGAATTTTCTTCCCGTGTTTCTTTTTATCTTGATTTTTTTCCTTCTTTCGAAAAGAAGATAAAAAAAGAAGAAGAAAAAAAATAAAAACTTACATTTCATTTCCGTGGTAACGTGAATGATAATTTGTAGGTATAACGCCGAATATCCTTCGTTTTAGCACGCAATTTGTGGGGAACGCTTTTTACTGCGCTCAACCACGCGACCAACGAGCAATTAGCGGTCGGAAGAGCGCGGATAATTTTCCGTCGTTTCACAGAAGTAACACGGATCATAATAAGTTGACGCAATACATGCCGCTTTACTTATATACGTTAATACACTAAGAGATATTTACCGTGATTTCACCGATAAAAGAAAATTAATATTGTTAATGTAGAACGGTTCTTTAAATAGTTCCGCTTACGGATTTTCTATGTCTACCGCGAAGTCTTTTAATTAATTTCATCTCGTAACCACGTTAGATTCTTGATGCATCTAATTAATCGAATTAACTTTTTATTGTTACAGGTAAGAACCTTTTGAAATTTGTACAACGTCTTCTACCTTCGTGAAATCAACGTTCCTTCTGCCACCCGGTGAGTTTGTGGATTTTCTTGTTTGTTGAATCTCATAATAGCATCGTTAAGAACGTTCATGGTGTCAGATAATTGAAGGATTTAAATTTTGTCATTAGTCTCATTTTAATAATTGATAAATGTACGTGTAAACGAACAGATTTTGTTTGAATAATTAAAATCAATAAAGATATAATTCATGATACAATATGGATGATTATTTTGAAATTTCATCAATTCGAGAAAGCAAAGAAAAAATAAATATTATGGAAATAAAAAAGAAATTTGTTGAATCATTCGAAATTAAAAATAAGAATAGATTGAGACACGTGAATGCTTCGTAAAAGAAGAATCAGTTGGCTCGCACCATTTTCGTTCTCAACACATCGTTCTACGATGGCACAACTCGCCCGGATATATCTCGTTACTTTCAATGGCCGATCGGCATTAGACATCTTTCTTTATTTGCTTTTACGTTTCAACAATTTCTTACCATGCATTGATATTTTATCAAGACGAAACGATCTGATCCTGTCACTATAAATTTTTCACTTTGGAGCAATCCAAATAATCCAATAGTAATAAAAAAAAAAAAAAAAGAAAAAGAAAAAAGAAAAAAAGAAAAAAACATCATCATAATGTAGAAGACAAAAAAAGAAAAAAGAAAAGAAGGGACACGAACGAACATGCATTGCACACTGTTAGATCTTCTGAACTATTTATGTTATTTCCTGCCTAGCTTCACGTTAGA
Source organism: Vespa mandarinia (assembly GCF_050613455.1). NCBI lineage: Eukaryota > Metazoa > Arthropoda > Insecta > Hymenoptera > Vespidae > Vespa > Vespa mandarinia. The sequence continues at coordinate 4,247,400 of NC_140813.1, read as the reverse complement.
GTTAGATATATATCGTGGTCTATTCGCATCGAGAGCAGCCGACATAGGAGTGTATAAAAGTACCAGTACTTGCGCGTGAGAGAGTTCTGACGAAGAGAGAAGAAGATGAAGAACCCATTTTAGAGGCAGAGAAAGAGAGAAAGAGAGAGAGATAGAGAAAGAGAGAGAGAAAGAAAGAGAGAGAGTCTGATGTGGAGTGTCAGTTGATAGGTTTACGATAGCTGCCGAAAGATTGACGGCCGAATCCGTCAGCAGTTCTCTACGCGTGGACGCACTCGGGATTTTCTGCAATTTTCCTGTCGGTCTTCGGCGCTCGTAGGCCAAGCACGTTCTTTCAAGGTTCGAAAGCTCGGCATTCAATTCGATTCGCGTATCTCAACTTCGCGGGACTCGAGTAGGCTTTCACTGAAAATACGAGATTGCGTGAATTCGCGATCATCTCTGAGGCTAGCTCGATTTCTTTTTTGTCTTTCTTTTTTCTTTTCTCCCTCTCTCTCTCTCTCTCTCTCTCTCTCTTTCTCTCTATTTTAAAAACTCGCCAACATAGTCCATTGATTTGTGTTCGCTGTCATCTAAATTTCTAAAAAAAAAAAAAAAAAAAAAAAAATAATACTATGACGTCTGACAAATCTATCTAATACGATTGTGTAACGTTGTTGAAAACGTTGAAGGAATAGCAATAATTTGTTCAATGAAATAATGAAATGGCAAAACGAAAATGAAACGCATCGTTAGAAACTTTCCCACAAACGATAAATCACGCTCTAACGAGGTAGAGATTTTCTTTTTTTTTTTCTTTTTTTCTTTTTTTTCTTCTTTTAGACGATCCAATTAACAGTCATCCTAAAGAAATAGATTATCTAAAACTAGGAGCAAAGAGAAAGAATAAAGGCTTCGCGCGTACGAATATCTGGTCGATATACATACATATGTATAACGAGCTGTGTTCACCGAACGCCTTCGTACCTTTGTTGACGTACAAAGGAACGGCGTGACAGTCTAGCCCTTCTCTTCTTGCTGTTCTCCAGGGTTGAAAGAGAGGACAGAAAGAGAGAGAGAGAGAGAGAGAGAAAGAGAGATAAAGAGAAAGAGAAAGAAAGAAAGAGAGAGAGAGAGAGAGAGAGAGAGAGCATCGACACGAAGAGAAGCAGCAGCAGTAGCAGCAGTAGCATAGCGAATATTACGGGGGCGTCGAGGTGGAGGGAGAGTCGTTGGGGGATAAAGAGGGAGAGAGGGGAGAGGACGTAACTCAACGCATGTGCACAGGGCGCCTCGCGTCGCGGCGCTCTGGCTCCCGCCGTCGGAGGCTGCGAGAAATCGAGTCGTCGCTCGGAATTCGCGGATCAGAGTGGTCGCATCTCTCGTTAAAGGCATACTAACGTGCTGTGTATCGTAAGCTCCGCGGTAAGCTCCGCGGCGTTTCATGGGAATCGACGGAACTGCCGGCGTCCCGACGCTGGCTGTCGACGCGTACGCGACGAGAAAGAAAGTGATCGTGTTTTTTAACGAGGACGATGACAAGGATAACGTTGAGCGATCGGTGACGAACGATATCACATTTGGATCTTGGATACCCTGTTCGCGGTATGTCTTAGATATAAACGAAGAAGATGAGAAAATCAAAAATCGGCAGGGAACAAGTCCGTTGAATTTCTTTGCTCGAGGGGAACCAATGCCGATCGTTCGTCTAACGAGAGAACGAAGGTGCAACGAGACTCGCAGGACGACTATCGGCCATCGCGAAAGGCAGGACTCTTCGAGGAGGAGCGAGTCTCTCGGTTAATGGATCTCGAGAGGAGTACGAGTACGTCCAAGAGTAGACGTATCGATAGTGCCTGATTTCACTTGGAAGGAAGGAAGGAAGGAAAGAAGGAAGAAACGAAGGAAGGAAGGAAGGACCAAAAAGAAGAGAGTGTTACGTGTCTTTACGAGAAGAAGAGAGTAAATCGATTCGAGGCGAACCAAGGAACAAATTGACCGTTCGTTCGCATGACTCCGTAGGATAACAGCTCGCTTATTTTTTATTATTATTCATTGGCAACGCTCGGCAGAAATAATTGCGAATATCATTTACAATACCGACGGATATCCGATGGTGTCAAGAGTGTCTCGTTAAATTTCGAAAGAAAGTACTCGTGCGAAAGAGAAAGCCGGTGGTGAGTGATAAGGGAAGAAGAAGGGTGATATGGTGAATGGACTTGTTTGGACGCGTTGCTACCAGGTAGAGGAAAGAGAGGCAGCTAGAAGGACAGGTACTCGGTCGATGGTGTTGTCTTTGTCATCGTTAACGACGAGGAGTGTCGGTGATCGCGTGGCGGACGTTCCGGTCTTAGTTGTTATCTTTCTCGGCGCTGGTCCGAGGTCGGAGCAAACGGAAGAAGCAGAGGAAGAGGAGGAGGAGGCGGCTGCGGCGGTGGTGGTGGTGGTGGTAGTGGTGTTGGTGAGCCGAGAACTCTCGAGGAAGTATCAACCACGACGGGGCCCAGCTCCGGGCCGAAGACAGGGCCCCCGGTGCAGGGACGCGAAAAGGAACGTCACCCGGAGGGGGAAGCCGAGATCGGCTTAGCAGCCGCATCAGCAACGGCCCTGAAACCACAGGGGAGAGGTCCTACCCCCTTACAAAGGGGGACGCAAACCGGGACCGGGAGGCGACCGAGACGACGGAGACGCCGGAAAAAGAAGCGACGGAGGTGAGCCACCGAGGTGAGCGAACCTCCGAAACACAACACACACTTCTTCCTTCTCCTTCTTTTCCTCTTCCTACTCCTCTTCTTCTTCTTCTTCTTCTTCTTATTCTTCCGCTTTTTCTTCTCTTACTCGATCCAATCTCTTTTCCCTCTCGACATGAGATTTCGTTGATAAAATCAGAACATCGTTGGACGTAGTCCAATTTTGCTTGTTTTCTGAACAACTTCTCCTAGTTCCGATGAGTGAGAAGTGACTAGACTATACAGGATGACGAAGTCATATTTTTTCGATGATCTAGAAAAGTATACTATATTTATTCTCGTTGGTTATAACAGCTCGAGCCAGATTCAAAACTCATGCTCCTAGAATTTTAGATAAACTTGTTCGTCGAAAGATCGAGCGTCTCGAAAGAAAAAAAAAAAAAAGAAGAACAAAAATAATGCGGTCGGATCAAAGGACCGACACCGGGAACCATATTTTCCCGCTAGAGTCCAGGGGTAGTAAATAAGCGAAGAAAATATGTACTCAGCGACTTGCTTTGGAGAATGAACTAAGACGGACTGTGATATCTCTCTCTCTCTCTCTCTCTCTCTCTCTCTCTCTCTTTTCTTTCTCTTTCGTATACAGTAGCTCGTCCGCAGGAATAATTTATCGTCGAGAAATATTCGAATACGAATGCGAGCTCTTTCTCTCTTTCTCTCTATTTCTCTCATTTCGTCGCGAAGGAGAGCGAATGCGTAAACGATGATTCCAAAACGAGGATATGAGAGTACGGGAAAGAGAAAGAGAGAGAGAGAGAGAGAGAGAAAGCGTTATGATAAAACGAACGATATATGAGAGATAACGTGACGTTTAAATTAACGCCGAAGCAGGACGCGCGACACGCTTCGAATGTCACATTACGAGCACCTATCCGACTACTACGCCGGATCAATGGCCCCAGCCAAAATTCGTTAGCCGTTTTCCGCTTACTCATCGAAAGCCTCGCGGCCGTCGATGAAACGTCCACGCGATAACGGACACAACTATCCGATTTGCCTGTAAAATTTTTTTCAGGGCCAATCGTTGCTCTTATCGGGTTAACCTTTGTACATTGAACTTATTGGACACCTCTCACGTTTACAAATTTTATATTCTTATTCGTATAATTAAGTTCGAGGTAGATTGTTTCATGGAGAAAAAGAAAAAAGGTTTCGTCGTCGTCGTGACTGATAATTATGTATATTTTTCTTTTCCTTTTTTTTTTTTCCTTAGTAACAAACCCAGAAAAAGAAAAAGAAAAAAGAAAAAAAAGAAAAAGAAAAAGAAAGAAACGTTGAACCGCAAAGCATTTAATTAAAATTCTAACGAAATGGACGGACATAGGAAACAGGATTAAAATATTTGCTTTAACAGTCCTTAACTACACGAGGCTAAATTTAGAATTATCGCGATTCCGTTTAAGTTAAGGAGCGTCGCGTTTCGCGTTTCCTTTAGCCGAGGGCAGGTCGACTTGGTGTCAGCGATTAATTATGAGAAATTACGCGTTCCCGGAAAACTGAAATCGGTCGGCTCACGAAGCGTGGAATATAAGTATGTGGGGGCCGCGTGCCTGAAACGTTCGGTAATTCGCTAACCGCTCTTAATTGTAATTGTTTCGCGGTAGATTCCGGAGTGGCATCGCGCGGCCCGATGCAAAAACGCAAATTCCAACGTTAAACGCGATACACCGTTCTTCTTGCGTCGACTCCGTTCCATTCTTGTTCTCTTTTCAACCATTCTCCGAGTCTCCACCACCGGCGTCGAAGCCGAACTCGTTTGAACGTTTCCTTCGTGGCGTCCGACAACGCGTCACAATCTCGTTTTTCGTTCGACGCGACAACAACAAATTTCATCGACGTGCCAATCGAATGCCGACGGCTACTTTTGACTCCCCGGAACGTAATACGCGGAGAAATATTTATTGGAAAAAAATCTTTGGTCCTTCGGTGAAACTTTTGTATCATTTCCATCATTTTATTTCGTGGTTAAGATCTTATCTTATTAAGATTCGAACTTGTCATTTGAAATATATCTTATCGGATCGTATTCAACATATTTTCCTTAAACGGATTTATTTTCTTTTATTTTTAAATCCCTCATTTGCATGGACGATTATTTTAATTGGAATTAAAGTGAATGTTATGGGAGAAATCATACGGCAAAAAAAAATCTATACGTGATATCTGACTCATCACGTTCGGTACGAAGAAAGGCACTCACATTTTACTCGACACCATCGTAGAACGTAAAAGCAACCTAAATCGTCGACCCAGAATTCTTTGAGCAAATTGCCCATTTGACCTGAGAAGCGAGGAAAGCCAGGCGAAACCGACACACAAATTAAATCTCCCTGCCGGTACTATGTAAGAGCCAATCGTTCGATGCATCGACAACTACGAGTACGAATCGCTTCTTTCCTACGTCAAGAAATCAACCTATTGCCGTTGCAACATCGTACACTCTGATTCTACATACGTACGTCCAAGACGTCGAATCGTAGAAACGAACATCGGACGCGTAATAAATAAACCGGTTTAATCCTTCGAGTGCCAAGCAACGTGATTGCGCTCGTTCTAACACTTATGAAATTTATCGCGGATGATGCGGTGCTCAGTTTGCAAAGTATCATCGATAAATCCTTTAGATAATCTATAGCTAACTAACTTAAATGATTTTCTTTACGATTTCGCGGTATTCTTTAAAATTTCATAAAACTTTTAACGCGTTTGTATAAATGTCAACGAAAAAAGAAAGAAAGAAAAAAAAAAAGACAGAAAAAAAAGAAAAGGAAGAAATAGAACCTATTTTTTTTCGCGCCCATGTGGTCGATCGATTTTCACTGACGTTTACAGAATTCTTGAAAAAAAAAAAACACTGAAATAAAGAGAAAGAGGGAAAGATAACCCTTCGAGAGGAAGAGAGAGAGAGAGAGAGAGAAAGAGAATTTACTTCACAAAAAATTCACACCGAAGGGCCGAAGAACGAGGGTTCGAACTACGTCGAATAATCGTAATTGTACAAACGAAATGAGTTTCTACGCCATGCTGTTTTTTTTGTCGCAAATGTCACTTTCTGTCGAGTCACGGTTGGGCGCGGCGACGGTGGTGGTAGAATCCTTAGCCCGAAGGAAGGAGAAGGATGCTGGTTGGTCGTTCGAGGGGGTCCCGTTGCGTCGCATCCCTTCCGTTTGCGACAGAAGGGCCGGTGGAACGTTCGAAATGGTTAGAGGGAGAAGGGAGAGGAAGGAAGGGGGAGGCTTGGTCGGCAGGAAACGAACACTGGAGAAGGAGGGAGGGGGCGATAGGAAAATTTGATGGAGGATGGCATTGACGTTCGAGGGGAGAAGTGAAATGAAAGAGAGAGACAGACAGACAGACAGACAGAGAGAGAGAGAGAGAGAGAGAACGAGTGACGAGATAGAGGAGGGTGCGGAGGAGGGTGGACTATCAATGATGCGTTAGACCACGTCACACCGTGGAACGCATCTGCCGCCATGTGCCGTCATATATATTATCTTAGCGATACGTCAATTCGACCGCTGATCATTATACTGATTACCACGCAGGCACGCAAACCGCCCCGCATGTGTGCGGGTTCTCATGCCTCTGGATATTAATATACCTACCCGTACTCTCTCGTCTATCTGTCTGAGATCGTTGTTGCATAATGAAAAGAACCTTCTTGGGTCAGATAAGAAATCCTGAGCCAACTATTCATGTCCTTTCTCTCACCTTTTTCTTCTTCTTCTTCTTCTTTTTCTATGTATTCGCTTGTCCTCATCTTTTTGCTCTTTCCTTCGATTCTGTTCTCCGAAGATGAGTAAGAACTTCGATTCGATCTAACATTGTGTTACGAAAGGGAAACTCTCTCTTTCCCTCTCTCTCTCTCTCTCTTTCTCTCTCTCTCTCTCATCGATTTTTTTTTCTTTTTCGTTACGTTCTATAACAGATTCATAATTTTCCAATAATTTGTTTGTCTAAATAGAAAATTTAGAAAGTCGCTCATACACGAGCGTTAGCTTCATAAATTTGAATTAACTTTCCATGGAATTTCATCGATAAGTTCTCGTACGTGTTTCATCGAGAGAGACGCGGAAGCGTTTTCATCTTGTCATACAAAAGAGAAGAAGGATAAGGCGGAAGAGGATGGCGAGCGGAGATAGTTAGTTGGGAAGGAAAAGAAAGAAGAAAATAGAGAGAGAGAGAGAGAGAGAGAGAGAGAGAGAGAAAGGGCAAAGACGAAGACGGTAGAAGCTGAAAGAGAAGTGTAAAGCGTGCGTAAGGCCCCGAGCCGAGCTGAGCCGAGCGCGGCCATAAATTTTGATATTATACACGAGGCCTCCATGGCTCGTCGAGAAAGCGGAAGGGGGATAGCCTGCCGGTGACGCAACCAACAATGCTCTCACGAGCTTTTAACTTTCTTTTTTCGGTCCTTCGCCACGACAATGGCCCGTACGTTCTTGCACAAACTTTCCCCGATTTCCCGTCCGAACGATGCGGGGACACAAAGGACAACGAGGAGGAGAACGCGGAGATCCCGCTTGCGGAGGAACGTCACCGCAAGGTGTCTCTCCCCTCTCTTTCTCCCTAACCACCTCTCTCTCTCACTTCTCTCTCTCTCTCTCTCTCTCTCTCTCTTCCCTCATTTCGTTTCAAAAACTCTGTAATAGCAAATAGGTCCTGACGCAGGCAGATTTATGTCCTATCTACGGTGCGATCTTGTTAACAGGCTTGATCGTCCCTCTCTTTTCGCTTTCCTTCCTTTCTTCCTTCTTTCCTTTCTTCCTTCCTTCCTACCTTCCTTCCTTCCTTCCTTCCTTCCTTCCTTCCTTCCTTCCTTCCTTCCTTTCTTCTTTCCTTCCTTCTCTTATTTGGCTTTCTACGCGGTACTACCAGATCGATGAAATATAACGTTAGAACGTAAGTCGATGTTAGAGAGCTACCTAGGAAACTCTGCCATCCGTACTTCTTTACCTCTCGTTGAATCTTCCCGACTCGACGGGAACGAAGATACATGGTGCTACGTCATTCTTCATTTGTTTCGTCACTATTTCTTTACATTTTTTTCTTTTTTTTTTTTTCATTTTTCTTTGGTCATGTTAAAAAGTATTATCTTACAAGAAAGAGAACGTACTACCTATAAGTGTGCATATATATATATGTGTGTGTGTGTGTATGTGTGTGTATAGGTTTTTGTTAGATAAGTATACTTTATACATTTCTAAAGTAGATACGTACGTAGGAATTGTATATCAGTAAGGGGGAAAGAAATGACAGATTCAGTCGCTGAGAACTTCTCTTTTTTTCTTCTTTTTTTTTTTCTTTTTCTTTTTCTTTTTCTTTTTCTTTCCCTCGTTGTTCCATGGAACGTAGAAGTCACGTTCCTCGGTAAAATTCTTTCGACCGCAGAAAATTTCGTTGAACGAGTCGAGCGTCTGTGGTTCCAAAGCGCATTTTTATTTCGGGAACGGGCGAAGCGTATAACGCGGTCCCGCGTTCCCTTGTTATTTCTCGTATTTTCCATTGCGATAAATCAGCAGCGCCGACGGAAGGGCCTAAGGAAGTAGCACCGACGGAAGAGAGGGTGCACCACTCTGTCGGATACAAAAGTGAAACCATAGAGGTAGCGGAAGTCAACATATTCGATAATTTATCGATGTAAACTACGAAGGAAATTTGAGACACCCCGTGCGCGTTTAAAAGAATTCCAAGGTTTCTCTATCGTTTGACAGAAATGTTAAATTGCGCTTGAGTCATCCACAAAATTATACACTTGTCTATCTTTACGTATTTCTTGCCTAATCGCCAAGCCAATATGAATTTGCCTGTATGACGAGTCGAAAAGTAACATCCAAAAATATTTCTTTTATAACTTCTTACCAAATATATTTACCAAAAAAAAAAAAAAAAAATAAAAAAAAAAAATAAAAAATAAATAAATAAATTAGAAGAAAGGTTATTTCCTTTTTTTTTCCTTTTTCTCGAACGATCGTAGAGAAACTTTTTTAAAGATTCCGCATATTTGACGGATTATTTTTACATCCGTTTTTTTTTTTTTTTTTTAATGGGATAACGTAAAAAAAAAAAGAATGCATGCAACAGACATAATATAGAATTTTATTCGAATGATACATTGTCGAATATAATCAGACAGATGTTTCTCAATATAAATTTGCTTTGAATGAGTTCACGAAAATACAAGAAAGAGAATGAAAGAAATAGAGAGAGAGAGAGGGAGAGAGAGAGAGAGAGAAAGAAAGAGAGAGAAAGAAAGAGAGAGAGAAAAGAGAGAGAAAGAGAAAGATAGAGACAGAAAGACGGAGATAAGTCGGGTATCGCGAATTCCCTATAATTTGTACGCCTCTGAATTATCGAAGTGTTGTCTGTCGGCAAGTTTGTATAAGCACATGATTAATGAACGAACCTCGTTGTTAAACGATAATCGTTGTTACTTTCATCATATTGATACGTACGCTTCAACCAGCAAGAAGTGTTGAAGAAGATATATATATATATATACGTATCTTATATATATTTGCATGCGTAATGAACGCGTCGGAAAGACGGAGATTGCGTCTTTTGACGTCGTCGATATATATCGGCGATGATTAAATGAGTTTCTCATAAATGCGTATAGAGTTTCGAAAATCTTCTAAGATTAAACGTCCTTCCTCGAATTGTATTCGGACTTCGAAACGATAATCTCGGTGGTATGGTAGATAAATCGTATAATAATTCTAAGTATCGAGTTGTTTAAAGAAACAAGACATTTATCTAGTAAGAAAGTCTAGGTAAATGGAATAAATTTGAATGAAGGCACGATTGTCCCTTTAAATGTCGGGAATAAAATTTACTGTAAATCCAAAGATAGTTGAATATTCGCGGAAAGGTTTTGGGTATGGTCGTATCTTAATCCCTCGAGTACTGGTATATAGTATAACGGTGGTGGAAGTTAGCGTGGATCCATTACGCAATGGGGAAACTCGTCCGTATTGTTTTCGAGCTTCTTAAATTCGAGTTATTTTCGAACGGAACGTTATAAGATGAATGGGACACGAGGTTTTCTGGCCCACGTTTTGGTGCACTTCGAAGAAGCGACTGCGAACGAACGGAGAAGAGTAAAGCGAAGGGTGAATGTTCTTTAAGAGGAAAAACTTAAGAGAGAGAGAAAGAGAGAGAGAGAGAGAGAGAGAAGAGGGGAGATAAGTGCAAAAGAAGAAGAGGAGGAGGAAGAAGAAGAAGAAGAAGAATACGAAGAAGGAGATCTAAGAGCGAAGCGACGTCGTCTACCCTAAGAAGTTGGAAGTTGTTGGAGAGACGTCGCCGAGAGTTGGCGAACGGAACTCCTCCGCATATCCTCCCCTCTTTCACCTCCTCCGCCTTTACTTTCTCGCGCGCAAGACCGGCGTGTGACGCCTTCGGGGCGCCGCGTCTCGTTATCCTCGTGATTTACGGCGCGCTAATTGTACCGGCGAACAACAACCGCGTTCGAGAATTCGTCGAGAATGCGCCGATCGATCCCTCGATCTGTCGTTGCTAACTCCATGGCGTTCGATCCCCAGGATCGTTTTACTTTTTGCCCGTTTTACTCGGTAAGGAAGCTTTTATCATTCCCGACTTTCAATGGCAAATATAGGTTTCCTCAGAATCGATATCATGTCATTCGTTTAATTCGTTCTTAATTGAATTCATTGTTAACGAATGGATTTGGTCATATTAATACCCTGAAAATTAGAATAAAACAGGACGGAGATATTACGGTAATTGATATAACTTCTATTCAAAAAGCTTTATTAATAATAATAATAATAATAATAATAATAATAATAATAATAATTTACTTTCTATGTTGAAACTATGTATTACACGAACAATGTGCGATTTGGATTTTGTATAAGCACGTTAAGGCACGCTTTTCGTGCTGAAAACGGATTTCGCGGCACAATTTTGCCGAAGCGATAACGATGGCCCCACGAATTCAAAGCGAGTCTCGAAGATCGAGCATCGCATGCAAACAGATGTTGCCTTCTCATGAATTCACTGCGTTTCCTCGCGTGAATCCTCTACGAGGACAAAGTTTACACGTGTAGTCGGCACCGTTTTATACCTCTACTCCTACCGTGTGGAGTAATCTCCTCTCGCTCGCGTATGCTAATGACGTGCGCACGCGCATACTATCCTTCTCTCTTCTCCCTTCTTCGTTCTCTTTCATATGCAACGTGCTCGAAACGCGGGAGCTCAACGGTACTCTCGTCTCGATTCGTCGTTGGAAAAGTTAAGGACTGTATTGTAATGGTGCGTTACGCTTGTCAACGTCTCAATTGGTGTCTACAAAGTGCTCGTTATTTTCTATCCATCGAATCGGACTCGAGAGCTTCATGTTAATGTGTTATGACAAATGTATAGATTATAATTTTATTAGATTAATATTAATGTAAAAAGATGAAAAGGAAAATATTCTTTGATAATCGTATAACAAATATAAAACTTACCTTAAAATTAAGTAATATGTCATGATGATAAATAGACATTTTTTTTTTATTTGTTTGTAATGTTAAATAATATAAACTGCATGTCACAATGATAAAGTAACCAGCACAGAGACACTAGAAAACACTGCGCCAATAAACGACTACGAAACTCTGTTGGCTTGTACGAATTTGTCGGATTAATCGTTCGAACGTCGATGTCGTCGAATAAGAAAAGTAAGGAGAGGGGATTGATAATTGTTTCCTCGTGTCGGACATTGGTCGATTCAGTTAAGGGGAAAAAAAAAGAAAGATGAAAAAAAAATGAGAAAAAGAAAGGTAAGAAAAAGAAAAGAAGAATCGATACAAAAGCTTAAGCTAATGTCATTGTCGTTCGTAATCGATGAAATATTCCTAGAATAGAGATATCGCATCGTAAATAAGTCGGTAGACGTCTTTGTAATCATGCAAAAAGTACGATTTCTCGTGGTTTCCTTGTAAACTTTGGTCTGTCATTAGTACGGTCAATTTGATTCGACAACGGCCGTTAAGAAATACTTAGATGATTGCGGTTTGTAAGAGAATCAGCGTAATAAGTGGTCCTCGGGGAGTAGTAAGGAGACGGTCTGGCCCTTTCTCCGATATTTACGACCTCCATCGCCGGAGGCGCGAGGGTGGAGATTTTCGCGATTCTATGTATGGGTACTTTAGTTCCAAGAGTCTACGATTTCCCTTTCTATTTCCTCTACACGATAGAGCCAACCTTTTCATCGAAATCATTTATTATCTTCTTCAATCGAGATTTAGCATATCGATGAAAATTTTATATATCAATTCGATCACTTTTTAAGATCGATTTAATCTTTCGTTTTTGTTAATGATATTTTCTCTTTACTTTTTCTTTCTTTCTTTCTTTTCTTTTTTTTTTATTTTTTTTTTTTTTTTATTTCTTTTCTTTTTTTTATCAATAGAAAATTTTTTTTCAATACAACGATATTCAATAATTGTGATATTATTTATAAGAATTGATTTTTAATTGATAAAACGTTTGATATTTCTGAATTTTATCGGTTCGTTTATAAAGGAGAAGCATACCTACTTAGTTGTATGGGAATACGAAAGCGTATCAAATCGATCGAAGGCTATCACGAGAAGCGCGCAATGCGCGGCACAGCCTCTCCTTCTCATCCCCTCCTCCCTTTTTGATCGTCGTCGACGTCGTTG
>NC_140813.1:4215000-4232500 GCF_050613455.1 Vespa mandarinia | reverse complement strand
AAGTTCTGGCGTAACATTTCAAAATTGATTGATAAATTTACTGTCTCTCTTGTTCGTTTCAATCGACGCGTGTGATTCAACGATGTTTCGGAAATTTTTGATAACGGACAATTTGTTATTAAATTATTCGATCAACGAGTTCTATCATGTGAATCATTTTTATCACGTTAACGTACGTGCATCGGCCAAGATGGATCGTCGTCGGGAATGTGTCGAAAGATTGTGAGACCAAACATGGATACATCCTAGTGAACATTTTATTTTAAAAGTAAAAAAGAGAAAAAAACACAACAAAGGGGAAACATAGCGCGGAGAACATAAAACGCGCAGGTAGTCATCGTACGCTTTAGTCTTTCCGCAATTACGAAACAACGACGATCAAAAAAGGTGCGGGTGATGTTATCGGAGACTCAAGGTCACGTCGTTCCAGTCATCGAGTCGCTGCTTGAACGATCCACCGTCGTCTTTGTTAAACGATTCACCACGGTCGACAGATAAGAGAACTCGAAACAATCCTACTATCTTGGACTTAGAAATTTATTTGTTTATCGTTTGATTTCTTTTTTCTTTTTTTCAATTACGACAGTTCTCTACTAGTTACTTATCCATTCAAAGAAAAGACATTTCTATGAACGAAGCCTCTAGGAAAGAAGCAAACAAATTCTATATTTATATCTTTAATATTCCCGCTCGTTTCCATACCACGTGCTCGGAGAACGAATGCTTATCTGAAGATCCGGTGACACCGAATGACGCTTAGACGACTAATTATCTTTCGAGTATCTTTGCTAAAATCGTCTTCGTTGAGGACTCCTCGCGAACATCGTAGGAAGGCGAAAAAAAAGAAGGAAAGGTCGGCGTGTGTTACGTCGGTACGTATTGACAGCTGTGTGTACGTAATTGGCACTCTGTTTGTACAGACTGTCAGTGTGCTCGTCGTTCTCTCGCGGAACTTCGTGATACTTCGGAAAGGTGGACTGTTTGCGAGGAACAGCAGACGCGTAATTGCTATACTTTGACTTGGCGAACGTGCCTCGACCACCACGGATGGCTTTGAGTTTCTTTGCCTTTGTCCGTTAATGTTAATTAGCCGATAGGAACACGCTCCCCACGTTTTCCGCGAACGAACTCGCCGTGTGTATGCGAGCAAACGAGTGGGTGTAGGACTACGATTCTCTGCGAGCGCGTGATCACTAACACGACGGATTATTCGCCGACTGGCGGCTTGCCGGCCGGCATGGCCGCGGAATGCACGGTCAAAAGGTATGTTTTATATCATTTCTCACGTCTATGATGATTTTTACAATGAATTTTGACAAATTCCGATACCGATCAATTTTATTCATTTCAATTTATTTAATTTAATTTATGATATTATCAAAAGTTTCTCAATATTTATAAATAAATAATAATTTGTATGATATATAATTTTAATGTTCGGTTTTGAACAATTGAATTTTTAACCGTTCCATTACGATATTTGAGATTATATTTATAAGCTTGATAATCTAATTAATTCAATTGTTAAATTAGATTTGATATGAAAATTATTTGGGATAAGCAAGCATAGTTTAGTATTTTGATACTTTTTTTTTACTCACGTGTATTTGGGACTATTCAACAAAGGAATATAATCTTTATCGTCGGCTTTAATAATTCATTCGCATAATTTTCCATTAGGTTATGGGTACTTTGTTAAACGTTACTTTTCCACGGAGGTAGATATTTATTGCTTTACTCACGCTCATTAGAATCAACTAATCCTGTTTTGCATACACGTATATACATCTATGCATTCTCGGCTCTTGCGCATTTCTATATAAGGATTGTCCTTATCATGGACATTATTTTCGAAGAAATGAAAGGATTTAAGAATTTTATAGCTTTTATTTTATATATCGGTTTCGTTTGGAATTAAATAAATAAATAAATAAATATGACACAGAATTCTTCCGCATTTTAGTTTCTAAAAATCAAAGAGAAATCTATTAATAATAATACTAATAATAAAATAAAAAAACACGACAAATAGATAACATTAGAAATCGTCGTGTTGATCTTAACGCATTCGTATACCCATTTTACTTCTCTAATTTCCTCGTAGGGTTTTTTTAGTCCTTGAAAAAAGAAAAAAAAAAGAAAAAAAACCAAATAAATTACAAGTTACATTATCGATAAGATTCTTAACGAATCGTGTGTATGTTCTATCTTCGCGTGTCTTGAACGAAGCTTCTTTGAGTTAAATTTCCAAATCGAGATGATCAACTGAGTGGTGCACCGGAATTCAGAGACAAATGTCCCGTTAAATGTGACACCCCCGCATTATCTGGGATTAAGATCTCAAACGCGAACGACCACAGACGTTTTAGCGTACCTCTGGCACGCAGCGTGAGTAAAAGAGAAGAGAAACGGAGGGATTCGTGGAACTGAGGGAGCCTGTTAACCTGGTAGCATAGAAGGACAACGGGTCGCTTCATTACCTGAAGAGATAACAGAGTTGTCTTGCATAATAATGCTCGACCCTCGAAGCAGAAAACAGAAGTCGTTCTCCTTCTCGTTTCTTCTTCCATTATCTATCTCTCTTTTTCTTACGATCTTTCTATCCTTCGATTCTCTCTCTCTCTCTTTCTCTTTCTCTCTCCTTCTCTCTCTTTTTATTCTTTCTCCTTCTATTTTACCTTTCATTTAGTAACAACCTTGTCAATCAAGTTCGATTACGAATCATGAGACTCAAAGTCGGACCTTGAATTAATCAAAGCATAACTTATAGTAAATTCAAATAAATTCGATAATAACGTTAAGATACGGGAAATACGTTGCACGTCTCTCGGAATCTATTTTTAATTTCTTTTTTTTTTTTTCTTTTTCCACAGACGACGTCTAATTATGAACGAGAGCCAAAGAAAAAAATCGATCTTCCTCGGTTACTATAAATTTACTCAAGTGCGACGAATAGATATTATTATCGCGTTCAAGCGTTCGTAATTTCATTAAAACTGAAATGTCGAATAAGCAATGCAAATGATCGAAATATATTTTTGTCTTATTCTTGGTTATAGATTCATAAGCGATTAGATAAATTCGTGTGATAATGACTTTTTCACGTTCATTTCTACAGGGAAGTTTACGTCACGTATTCAAATCCGTCGGTGTATCGATGAATGTAAGCGTGAACGTTCCGTCCATCGAAAACACGGAACTAGTTTCGTGCACCACCCGCGAGCATCCTCGTGGATCGTAGAGAGGCCTTTTGATACGGTATCGTGACTCCCATGAATATTTAATGAGCCCTCGAACCCTTCGATTTGACGAGGGTCGAAGATTAATCCTCCTGCGGATGATCCTCCTTCCGCCATATTAAGGAACGTGTTTCGTGCGAGATTATCGAAGATTCTATGGCGTTTATCGTGAAAACGATTCCTCGAACTTTCTCTTTCTCTCTCTCTCTCTCTCTCTCTCTCTCTCTCTCTCTCTCTCTCTTTCTCTCTTTAGCTTTCTTTCTCTCTCTTGTCTTTCTTTTTCCATTGAAAACGAATTACAAAAGTACGAAAGATTTATAAAAAGAAAAAAAAAGAAAAAAAAAAATTATGATCGAAATCCGAGCATAATCTTGACGATAATGAAACATTTGAAATAATTAAAATGCAAATGACGATTTGACGATTGAAAAGAAAAGATTTTATATAATTTGATTTATAAAATGAAAATAAGTTTTATATTAATCAATATGGATGATTTAAAAATTAAAGATAATATCGATGATTTGAAAATTGATGACTTATATCAAAGCGATAGTATCACGCTATGAGTTTAACAGGTATATCTTCTTGGTAAAGAAAATTAAAATTCTAACTGCATTAATATCTCTCATCATATTAATGAATTATAAAATACTATCTGGTATATCTTCGCGTATACCAGCCACGCGCGACTTTAGTAATATGTAAATTCTCAAGTAAACGGGCATTTGATTCGATCGTCCGCGAACGTACCGGCCGCTTCCACTTGTGCGTTCCAGGGCCGAGAAAATGTCGATGATGTTACTGTCAATAAAACGTTTCGCGGCTAATATCGTACTCGTATATGAACGACGCATACACGCATAAATACCATTGATTCGATAAAAACCAAAACTCGTTATCTCATGAAATATATACTATATACTTATATATATATATATATTTTTTTTTTCATTTTTTGTTTCTTACAACTTTAATATAATTATATTTCATTTCTCATAAAATATTTAATAAGTATCTTCATACTTTCTAAGGTTGTAAATGTTCGATATAATATTTTATTAAAAAATTTTATAACAACTATAATTCGTATCTTTCAATAATTTGCAATCAACTAAGAAAATAATTTATCGCTTAGTTATTCATTCGTTTCTTAATATTACAATAAATTAATAACATAAATCTTGACAAAATATAAATCTTTCTTTTATTATAAATTACTTTTGATGATATATATTTATAATATTTAAGATATATTATAAATATTTTATTTATTTATTTCACGAATGAATTAATATGATGATTTTCATTTAACGGAACGTTCTGCAATAACTAACTCATTCCCATTATCGAAAAGCGTACCGTTCGATTAGCTACGGTAATAGGCAGCTTCGTTTTAGATAAGACTGTAACCGAATATAAGCGACGTCATCCAAAAGCTTTCCAGCGTAGAACTTTAACGTTCTGATCCACCGTGAGGTGGTAAGTATAGCAAACCCGAAAGTCGGAAGAAGGGAGAGTTGATTCGTAACTCCAGGGGTGCTGTGGCACGGGTGAGGACGCTTCGCTGCGTTTCTGATTTACTGGAGTCGCAAACGCAAGTCTCGAGAATGGGGTGCAAGCGGAGCAGAGAAGCTCGGTTAGCAGATAGAAAGCTGAGACAAAGAAAGAGAGAGAAAGAAAGAGAAAGACAGACAGAGACAGAGAGAGAGAGAGAGAGAGAGAAACCAAGAGAGTTCCATGTATATATGGAACTTCAATGTTTCGTACAAATACCAGAGCGTTTCATAAATGTCTCTGGTTTTGTTACAGACTTACAATAAGATGATAATACCACGAATATGGATGAATTAATATATCTAACTTGCGTTGCGTGTCCGCAATATGTGCTTCTCATGTAACGTAGTCTGATTGTATAAAGCGAATTTTAGAAACGATATAAAATAGAAAATTTAGTTATTTGAATGAACGTGACGATTATTACGTTTAATAAGATTGTTTTATTATTTACAAAAATATAATATATATTATTGTATTGTACAAATGTTAATTAATATTCAATTTATAATTAAATATGGCATAATAAGATAAAAAAAATATATATATATATATATTTCTTTTATATATATATATATAGAGAGAGAGAGAGAGAGAGAAAGAGATAAAGAGGAATGGAGTGAAAGGTTAAAGAAAAAGTTAACGAAACATTTGTTAGCGATGAGAAAGTCCGAGGGAAAATCGTATGTATGTCGGCGGAAAATCAACAGAAATTTAACCGATTAAGCCCATTACGTCGACGTATCTCGGTTAACTCCGACTTGTGTGCTTAGATTAGAGAGAATCTAGCACGGGCCTGGTATGGAATTTTCTACGTTACCGCGCACATATTTCGATCACGTTTCTACGGAATTTACAACAGACACAAACGTAGATATATAAGTACATGTGTAGTCTCCTTTCTCAAAGATTATTTTCACCGCCTCGTTGTCTTATAAAACCTGTCCATGCTTGTTTATCCTTGGAATATTTTGACTCAACGTCAATCGAAGAAGTTTTTTTTTAAATAGTTCTAATTAATATCATGCTCATTGTCAATTTTCTTAGAGCGAATTCATTAACGTCTCTATAATTTTTAACATCTGTCAGAAATAACATACTTGATTGTAATAATACCGAGAAAGAGACATCGAAGATTAACAGTATCTATTACATAATTTTATTACATAAGAATGAATTTTCTTTTTCCAATTATATATATCGTATCAACAATATCGTAATAAGTTACTGTTGAAAGGATCGTCTAGATCTTTCCTCGCACCATCGTTTTACCTTATGTTAATATAACGTTATATATTTCATCATAATCATGTACCTCACCAAAATGAACTTCGCGCGTGTCAAAATAAAATACAGTTTGGAATGATTTAACTACTAACATGAAAAGACCGTACGACACGAGAAAAGTTCGAAAAGGATATGATAGACATTTTCGGAGAGTTACGAACGATCCTTCTAATGACACCAAATGCGTAGCTTCACCATCGATAAATCATGCTAGCGCGCTCGGAAATACCATAAAGGAATAGGTATGTGTATCAAGAGAGAAAAAGAGAGGAGAAGAGAAAGGGGTGAGAGAGAGAGAGAGAGAGAGAGAAAGGGAGGGTGGGAGAGAAAGAGGGAGAACGTATATCCATGAACAGCATGAATGGAAGTTCGTGCAACCACCTTATAGATCGCGGTTAGTAGAATTATTTATTACCGTTCGAACGGTTATCGACACGTCGTACGTACCCCTTCGGCCATTGTAGAAAATTTTCAGAACTTTCATGAGTACAACGTAAGCGTATCGGCTTTCCCTCCCGCCCTTTTCCCGGGCATAAGAAAGGGGATCGCTTTTGTGAACGTATTTTGAAACATTCCTATCGTTTCTGCGAATATATTTTTTCTATCTTTTCTTTTTCTTTTTTTTTCTTTTTTTTTTTTTTTTTTTTTTTTGCCAACATACTGAACTTTTTATATGAAAATTATTCGACGAGAGAAAAAAAATATATATATATATATGTACATACTATATGTGCAATAAAGATACGTAAAATCACAGTGTTCGTACGCATAATATCGTCGAATTATTAACGTGCATACGATAACACGTTGTACTATGTACGTCGACTTAGAGAAGCACGAAATTCGTTATCTCAGCCACGGCCAAAATTTAATTAAAAACGATTAACTTCTGAACAGTGGCAGAGTACTTCCTAAAAACTTTCGCCATAAAGTCGGTATCAATTAAAATTCTTTTTTTGAACGTACCCTAGGAGATTTTGATGCTCAATGGTCTTCCTTATTTGCAAATATAATAAAGAATATAGGAATTTATGACATAGGAAAGAATTTTTATGACGACGCTCTTAATTAATAGACATTTAAATTATAAAATCTTTTACGCTTTTCATACGATATATATGTATATATATATATATATATATATATATATATATATATGTATAAAATCATTTGATAATTATATTAAATTAAACAAAAACGTAATTTACTATGTTATCAAAGAAATACGATTTCTAAATATTCCAAGCGACACAAAATTGCGTGAGCGCGCCGATGCCTTCGTAAAACATCAACACGATTTCGCGTTGTCGTTCGAAACGCGACAGGACAAAATGTCACCGTAGCGAATGCAAGGGAATGGGTGCGTATCGACAGCTAATCGATCAAACTTTTCTACTGTCTCTCTGTCCTCTTTTCAAGCTTCCTTCTCATTCTCTCTAGTGCCAACATTTACGATGGTAGGAAGAAAAGTCAAGCGTTGAGATTTTCCAAAGCGTTCTCGACGTTGTCGTCGTTCGTTATCTCTCGACGGTCTTGCGATTTAATTAAGCACTGGGCTCCTCGCTTGCTCTCTTTCCCCTTCCCTTTCTCCCTTTCTCTCTCTCTCTCTCTCTCTTTCTCTCTTCCTCTTCGTGGAACTTTCGATATTAGGCTCCAGTCGTATCTATTGGACGAACGGTGTTCGACTTCCACCACGAGTATACTACACCCACGCTCACGGATTAATGCGAGAGCCAATATAGGCGATATCGTTTGGAAACTTGGCGAAGCGGTGAGGAGGAGGGAACCTATAGGGATGAGGAGGAGAAAGAGGAAGAGGAGGAGGATCGACCCTTTTGTTCACGGCGTTGAATCTGCCAGACTTGCCCGTTCCACCCTATCTGCTAACCCTCCGTCGGACGGTGAACGTCGCGACGCCTCCAGCCCTCTTCCCTTTCCCTCCTCCCCCTACCTCCCTCTCTTTCTCTTCTTCCCTTTTACCTCACTACCTCCCTTCGTGCCGCCGAGAGCCGCACGGCCTTTGTGCTCTTGTCAAGTTGTCAAACTACCCCTACCGTGCGCTGCCTCCTGTCCTTCGTGCCATCCAATACCGTTGTCCCCTTTCTCTCTCTCTCTTTCTCTCTCTCTCTTTCTCTTTCTCTCTCTCTCGCGCGCTCTCTCTTTCTTTCTTTCTCTCTTTTTCTCTCTTTTACCCTTCCCAAAGCCACGAATCCTTCGTCTCACCCTCTTCCCTACAACCCCACCTACTTTTCCCTTTCTCCCTCTTACCCTTCTTCCTACCCTTCTTCCTACCCTTCTATCTTCCTTTCTACCGCTGCTCTTTCGGCCGTTTGCACTTTCCCGTCCTTCCCCCCCTCTCTCTCTCTCTCTATTTCTCTCTCTTTCGTTTTCTCTCTTTCTATCCTCCTCTCATTTATCCTTCTTCAAACCCGTCCGTGATTTCTTTCTGCCTCATCGTTCTTGGTTTTCTTGGAATCGAGATGATCAAATGTTTAGTAATAACTTCGAATAACAAGATAATAAGTTAATCGAAAAATTTATTTATTTCTCACAATGATATCAAGTCGTTTTAATAGAAATAATGTTTTTCTTTTTTTTTTCTTTTCTATTTTTTTTCTTTCTTTTTTTTTTTTTTATTCAAAACAACAAGATCATTAAATCAACACGTCTTTTTTAATAAGAAATTTTTCTTGGTTTTTCTTCTCTTTTTTTTTTTCTTTTTTCTTTATTCTTTATTCTTTATTCTTTTTTCCTTCTAATACACGTAGTTTCTTTTTTTTTTGTTTCTCCTCTTACTTACGTTTATTGTCACCATCGCGTTCGTATTTAGTATGATAAAGTCTGTATGCACGAAGGAAGATAAGGTGATCGCGCATTTTCTAAACTGTATAATATTTACTTGGAAGTTTTTTTTTATCGCGACGCATAGAACGTAGAAAACACGTGTGAGCGAGTACGTTCGATAAACACGCTTTAAGGCTAAACGTTCCCCTCGCAATGAATATTTCCATGATTATCGCAACGCGATATCTTTGCTAGGAACGTAACACAACGTTACGTTCATGCACGTATGTACGTCTTCGGTGTGCATACTATGAGAAATTAGCATTGGTCACTTTTTATCACAATACTTCGTTTCTTTTACTTATTTTTCCTATATTTTTTTATTTTTTTTTATTTTCTACTTCCTTTGTATCATTTTATCAGTACGTTAAGGTAATTAGAAAATTGTTAACATATCTAAATATTTTATTTTTATAATATTTTTAAAAACTGTTTCATTCCTCTGTCCGTTTCTGTTGATTAATTAATAAATCAATTTTGCAATTATAACTATTATCGTTATATCTCTTCATTTTTTATGATTTTAAACGAACAATTCGAAAAATGCAAAATATGTATTTAATTATTATTTAAAATATATGTTAAAGATAAAAATATGTATCTAAGAAAAACTTCATATATTCGGTATCATTCTTTCCCGTCGTTATTCTTACACTTGAATACTGTGATTTAGTTAGGATAGGCGCAAGCACGATCATTATTCATTAAGAGCGTCATAGAATAGACTAATTTTAGCTTTGGCGTAAGACTAATTCCTATGATTTAGAATAGGATAATCACACGGGTAGACACACACATACACGGGCATACGATCTCAGCTACTCAACAACTACTAGTTCACAACTTATGATAATAGACGACTGAAATAATTTTTCTTGAAGGAATAATAGATAATATCTAAGGTGAGAGTTGATGACAGGTGAAACGAAATATTTAATATTAAATTACTACTCTTAATAGCATAAAATATATGAAATGATATAAATGAAATATATTTTTTTAAAATGTAAATAAAACGACAACAATTTATATCAATTCATATTGTATGCATATAAAAACGATTACGTTAACGATTATGATAATCTAAACACTATTTAATTATTTTATCTGTATTACAAAAAGATTATATACGACGATAGGCATTGAAAGCGTTTCAATACTAACGCAATAAAAAATTGTATCCTAACCGGTTAACTCGTGAATCGGAGAACGTTGCTTTGACCGGATGTAGCTGCCGTTATACGTCGTTGCTTCGAGCATAAATTATTCGAAGGCAATTATCTAGCTATATCGAAAGTTTAACGGATAGGGCGAGCCAAGGTTCGGGTAGATGTTAAAATTTTTCAAGTATCGTGTACGAACTGACTCTACTTGCGAGAAGGAGGGACATACGGTAAACGAAACTCCTCATAAGGGGTAAGCTCCTTCTGGCTCTCCGAGCACGAACACGAGCGTGCCTCAAGCTTGATTTATAGGTTCCCGTCAAAACTTTTTGACCTTATAGCGAGTGTCTCTATCCTCCTTACAGTCTACCTTCTTACAACGCCTTGTAATTTCAAAGGGATCACCTTCTCCTCGTTTAATATAATAGAACGCACTCAAGACTCGATGTTACTTCCTTAGCAAATTCTAAAAACATTTTAAAAACAAATATGCAATTATTGAAAAATAATTATCAATCAATTGAATTATTAAGATTATTAAATTATACTTTAACGATTATTTCTCGATAACATATCTAATCTTACTGTTGTGTTATTTGCAATCGTAATGTTCTATTAATATTTTAAATCATTTAATTTTTCTTATTAAATATTCTCGTCGACATATGTTGATAGAAAAAAATTAAAAAAAAATTAAAAAAAAAAATTAAAAAAAAAAGAAAAAAGAAAGAAAAAAAAAAGAAAAACAAAAAAAGAAAAGAATAAAATGTGCAGAATCCTTTATTACGTCATGACACATAAAGTTTAAACATACGAGTTACGAAGGGTTCCCCTGTGTTTGTACCCCATATAATCTCTACCTTGATTCTCACTCACACATGCGTAAATTATAAAATATCCAACCTCACCTATTCTCGTGTTGTCCCTCCGGAAAGTAACTAGCGTGCATCATGAATCCTAATTACCTACTTTAAAGCACCGGGAAACCATTTTGTACTCGTAACACTCGGTCAACCCGTTCCTGCGTGATCTTTATGCGTCGATAATATTAATAACATATTTATAATTCCTTTATACATATGCATAAACATTTCTATTTAGAGAAATTGATTTTTCCTTTGGAACAAACAGGAACCATAAAATATTCGCATGATGATATTTTGACAGTTTCTTTAAAATCGAAAGCATAAATCTATTTTCGTTTTGCTTTCACTCGAGGACATCAGTTTCTATTGTAAGATTTCTCGAAGCGTGCTATAGAATCACGTAACGTTCTATATAGATACTTTAAGTTGACCAAGGCCTTTTTCTTCCTTCGGGACGATTCTTTTCCTATGTAGAAGAGAAAGCGTAGAGAGTTTTTGAAAATTTTCGCGTTGTTTGAGATCCAACCAAGAAGGTAGACAGGTCGGCAGGGCACAGGAAAGTTTTTACGAAAAAATGTGAAAGTTTGGGTCGACCGAGATATATTCTAAGAAGGTACGAAAGTTTCGACGAGCCATCATCCTCCTTCTTTTTGCTCTCGTTTCGGTTAGAACATGAGTAAAGGTGAAGATTCGATTTCAGAAGTCTCGAAAGGTGTTTGGACTCCCCATAGGGAATGGGTCACGCAAAAGGAGAGCGACTTATTTTATTTCAGAAGGTGTATCCTTCGATTCTCGTCCCTTTTCTATTTTTTGCCTTTTGCTTGATTCTATTCGTTGTACTTCTACGTCGATTATTTTTCATCGATGGACCGAAAGATGTGAATTTGTAAAATAACGTATATGAAAAAAGAATTTATGATTGTTTTTCTTTTTTTTTTTTTTTTTTTTTTTTTTTTTTTAGTATTCATCTGTCGGTGAAGTTTAATATTTAACGTAATATCTTATTTGTATACTGTGCATGATGTTTAAAGTATTATTATTACGATGTAAAATAATCGGTATCTTTTACTCGTGCACGCGTATTAGTCCGTTGTTCGTAGAAAATTTATTACCCAGATAAAGCATAAATTTTTCTAATGATTTACCTACATGCACGCAACAAACGATTATGAAAAGTCAATGAATTCTTTGTCGTATGTAATCTCTCATTTCTATACTACCTACAGTAGTTATCATTCTACTTAACACCTACTGATCAGTATAGTTGCATACTAGAAACAGACAAATGCAAGTCCGATGCATAAATATCGTTGGATTGTAAGTCGTTGCGCTGGGACATGGCGCTCGTTTCGCGTTTTTCTCGATTTATTACCAAATAAATTGGTAAGACCGCGCAATTGATATACGACCATTCATCCTTCCATGGTAAGCGCGTATAAACCGGTTTGTCGTAATGGAATTAACCGAGAAACACGGTAGAAGGTGGAACAAACCGATTCTATTACCTTTCTCATGGCTATTTTGGCGCCGTACGAGCTCACATTACGTTTCTCGCTTTCGATCGAGTTGTACTAGTTGAATAATACATAAGAGATGTTTGGAAAATTTTTAATTTATAATCGATAAACAACTATTATGTATTACTCTATTATTCGTTTATTTATACAGAGATAAATTATATATATATATAATTATTTTTAGTTTACCTCACCTTTTATATATATATATATAAAATTATTTATATTTATATTTTATATATATATATATATATATATATATATATATATATCATATATGATTATGAAAGTAAAAGGAGGAAAAAAATTATATTTGATCCAACGAAATGAAATAATAAAATCATATTATTATAGTAAGGATATAATGACAAAAGTTTCGTTCCAATTAGTTCAATTTGCAGAAAGTGTTGAAAGTTACGACGACGTTGATTACTTTAGCGACTAAAAAGTGGCTTAAAAATTTCGTCTGAATATGGAGAAAATGGCGCGTGTTTCTACCTATGTGTACACTGCAGAATATTTAATAAACGGAGATACACGGTCGGACTGCTGGACCTCTGGGAGCAGAGCATTTCTATTTAAAGAAAGGTAGAACGTAGGGGTTGAAAAGGGTTTGGTGGGACTATCCGATGTTACTATTCTCACAAATAATCATTGTATCAAATCTAACGTACATTAATACTCTAAATCGTCACTTCACGCATGATTACAGTATGTCACAATTTAATATGTTAAATATATATCATATAATATTTTTATATGAATTTAATTGTTTGCTTTTCCATTAACAGATTTTAATATTCCATTAACAGTAGAAGAAATTAATTTTAATTTACTGTCACTATGATTTTTGATGAGAACAATTGGTAACAGTTTATGTTGACTATTCTCCACGTGAATCTATATGCAATGCAACGATATGAATAAACGCAGCTAGATAGGTACATATATACCTACGTCTATGTATTTATTTTCCATGGACGCACATTGTCATTTCAATCCGGATTTATCGCGGACGCGATTAAATTTGATGAAAGATTTCGTTCGCGGCCTGCAACGCGGGAGCTCGTCGAATAAAGCATGCTCTCAAAATATCTACTTTGTTGTTGGTGACAATGTTATTTCGAATTGTTTGGAACGCGCTAAACGAGCCCGTGAAATTCACTTTTCGATTAAAATAGGTAGGTACTATAGAGAAAGGGAGAAAGATAGAGAGAGAGAAAGAGAGAGAAAGAGAGAGAGAGAGAAAGAGAGAGGAAATAAAAAAAAAAAGATATTTCCATGTTCACGATTCGTTTGAAAAATTAATCGTACGATTAATAACAATTCTCCGATGTAATTCTCAATTATAAGAATTTCATAGGAATTTCAACGAATAAACGGAATTGCTATTAAATGAGCTTAAACGAAGCACGAAACGCATTTTCTTCACGGTGGTGGATCGTTCGCACGGTGCATCGTCTAACCTATCGTTTGCATCACCTTTCAACGCATCAATCAAGAACTTTACGATGCACGATCGGTCGATAGAACAGAAGGAAAGATAGATACCAAATAAGTATAGCCACGTCATCATATCTACTTAGTTATCTATTTACCTACTTACCTACCTATTCGAATCGATTTTCATTCGAATTCAATTTTTTAAGGATTTTGTAATTCGACAAATGTGATATCACTTGGTGCAAGAAGAGATATTCTCGGGGGACAACTCAGCTGACTGTTTCGTTAGAGGGGAAATGAAATTACGGATGCGCCATGCGTGCTACTCGTGTGTGCAAGAGAGATAAAACTAGCCGAGGATCCAGGAGAGTAAAAAAAAAAAAAAGAAACAGAGAGAGAGAGAGATAGAGAGAGAAATGCAGACAGTAAAAGGAGAGAGACAGAGAGACAGAGACGGAGAGAGAGAGAGAGAGAGAGAGAGAGAGAGAGAGAGAGAGAGAGAGAAACATGAGCCATTGGCGGCCGGCTTTTGAGCGGCCTTGCAAACTGGTTTCCTGCAGGCTGACTCGATTATGCTAATCGCATATGCATGTTAGCATTTGGCTGATCGTTCGGCCGCTCGCTCGCTCGCTCGCTCGCACTCACCACACGTGTGGGTCGTGTTTACCGCTACGTACGCGACGACGAGCATTACGACAACAACGAAGAAGATCGAATACGATGACTCCAGGATGCTCCAGCCTCCTGATCCTCTCGATCCTATGTAGCATGCCTGGGAACCTTGATAGCGGACACCCCTTTTAACGTTCGATCGACCTTCCGCCAGCTGGATGGCTTCTATCGAATCTAACGGGATCCTCTCTTCGTGCAAGTTGAAGAGAGAGGGAAAGAAAAAGAGAGAGAGAGAGAGAGAAAATAAACAGAAAGATCTTTCGAAATAAACGCGCTAATCGTTTAACACACGATTAATTAGCTGTTAATTAACGTAATCTTGAAGAATAATAAGAGAAGAGAGTTCAAGATTTACGAATTGAAATTATCCTCTTTTCTCTCTCTCTCTCTCTCTCTCTCTCTCTCTCTCTCTCTTTCTCTCTCTCTCTTTTTATTTTTCCAACATTAATACTCAAACACTCCTTTCTATTCTTTAAATATTTATTTCGTCGTGTATTGGTATATAATTTAACGCATGATAAGTATGAAAACGTGGTTGAGTATTTACATAATTATTACGACTAATTGTTTTTCTAATGAAGTTGATCTAAAAGATCAAGTTAAAAGAGAATAAAATCGATATGGTTAACAATATGCTTATGTGTACGGACCGGTGATCACCCTGCTTATATTTTCCTCTATATTTATCTTTAATGACCGGTAATGAAAGTGTAATTAGTCTGCAATATCTTCCGAGAGCTTGTAATTAGTCTTCTTAATGTCTTATGCAATCTTGTACCCGTGTATCGTTTATCTCAATCAACTTATAAATCGTTCATTATTAATATTTCATATATATATATATATATATATATATATATATGTGTGTGTACTCTACAATGTGTATGGCCGATATCGATAACAATATATAAAAAAAAAAAAAAAACGATATGTTATTGAAGTGTGTCAGGGAATAATAAATCGTAATTATTGAAGCGAAAGGCTAGAAATAATGACAAAGAACGATGATAAATAATATGACTCTGGGGAACCGCGTAAAGCCCGCAATTAGGAAGTGAAAAATGACAAAGTGCAACAAATTGTACCTATAGATGGGTACAGTAGAATTTCATTCGGTCAATTTGAAATGTACGCTATACATCCTCCGGGATAATTCATTTCTCACGTTTGAAATCATTTTTAACATGGTACTACAGACCAATGATACTCGATTATTCGAATCGTTATTAATGGAGTAATACTTGACACGACAAAACGAGTTTATCCTTTTATTTTAACATTTGATTATTGGATCATGTCTTCGCATCATGTTTTTCTCTTCCGCAATCATCCCTACCCCTTGTCTCTCTCTCTCTCTCTCTCTCTCTCCCTCTCTCTCGACCCCCTCTACCCCATTAAAAATTTTTTCTCCAACATAATCGTTTAACATAATCGTATTTATACGTAATTGCAAATATTTATCTAATTACCTACTCAAATTTTATACGTAAAGTTTCTTTGATCTTTTCCACCTTTGAATATTCTCGCATATTTCTTCAACAATTTTATTCAACAGTAATTTTATACGGAAGAAAGTATCTTTCCTTAAAGCGAGTTTTAAGCCGGGACACTTAACCTAAGTTTATGGTCACTAAAGAGAGAAAAGGAGAAAGAGATAGAAAGAAGGGGGGAAAGAAAAAAGAGAGAGAGAGAAAAAAATAGAAAGTATAAAACGGCAGAGTTGAGTCGCTTTGAACGCGGAAGAGCCGAGCGGCGTAAATGTTAAACGGTCCGTCGGGTAGAACGCACGTTGCAAGGTCGAGGACTCGTAACTTTTTAGCCAATGCTCGTTTTGCCACCGTGTAGGTGGTTCTTCTTCGTTCTCCTTCGGATGCATTCGCTTTATGGCGCCCGTTGCTTTACGACTGTTTTACGGCGTGGCAAACGGCTCTCGGCACGAGCTCCCGCAACCCATAACTGTCAAATCCAAGTGTCATTTATGGCTCTCTAATCTTTAGGAGGCCAGCTGTCCGCGACGTCCCGCCGTTCATTTTAATCCGCTTGTTTCATCTACGTCCGTCTCTACGGCGATATCTACATACATATTTTTCTGCATAGCTAC
Source organism: Vespa mandarinia (assembly GCF_050613455.1). Lineage (NCBI taxonomy): Eukaryota > Metazoa > Arthropoda > Insecta > Hymenoptera > Vespidae > Vespa > Vespa mandarinia. Next base: position 4,215,811 of record NC_140813.1, on the reverse strand, counting down.
ATAATAACACCTAGACAACCGATTTTTCTTTTCCTTTTCCTTTCTTTTTTTTCTTTTTTTTTTGTTTTCTTTGTTTCGTTTATTTTTTTTTCCTTCTCTTTTTTTTCCTTCTGTTTTTTCTTTCCTTCTTTCTTTCTTTCTTTCTTTCTTCTTCCTCCTCCTTTTTATATAATATACCGTCTATCCAGATACCTATCAAGCCGTACGTTTTTCATGGTGATTTCACATAAATCAAATTCTTCTTTTAAACTCGTTTTATTAGCCAACACCGATGTCTACATCAATCTGAGGAAAAAATTAATAATCGTTGAATATAGGTACAGTGCAGTTGGAAGATCATTTTTTTCCTTTTCTTTTTTCTTTTTCTTTGTTCTTTTTTTTTCTTTTCTATTTCTTTTTTTCTTTCTTTCTTTCTTTCTTCTTTCTTGTTCTTTTTCTTTTTTTCTTTTAACAAATTACAATTTTAAATCGATTAGAAATATTTTACCAATGATTTAGAAATTATTATTTAATAATAATTTTCATTTAAATATTTAATCTATTATTAAGAATTACATATTTAAGATGACACATCGGCAACTTGTATTTATAATGTCGATTGAGAAATCACATGTAGTTATAAATTTGTCTAGAATAGTTAATTTATTGTAATTTTTATGTATATTCATTGATACAGGAATATATCAAGAATAATAATCAAATTTATTTTGTACCTTAATTGGGACTTGGAATATTTATAATTGTCAATTTGATCATAGCGTTATTATCTATCTTGATTCTATGGTCACGTCTTTGTATCGGTGGGAAATTC
>NC_140813.1:4202500-4212500 GCF_050613455.1 Vespa mandarinia | reverse complement strand
ATCTGATCCTTTGAAGTTACATCTTTATAAAGCGAGTAGGCGTAGACAGAAATTATGACGATCAGTCGGTATGGAAGATCTCGGTTCTGGATCGATAGATCGGTTTACTCTTCTTCGGGCACGTTTCTCTCGTTCGATCGATAAGAGACCGACGATTCATAATATTTGATAATATTTGATTTATTATAAAAATCTTAATTGATCGAACAATCAAAAAAAAAAAAAAAGAAAAAAAAGAAAAAAAAAGGAAAATGTTAATTCTTAGCTTTCTATTATACTTTATTACTGTATGATTTTATTCGTTCCTTTACGATGTACGCTTTGATATATGCGTATGAAAAGAAAAAAAAAAAAAAAAAATGAAAAAAAGAAAAAGAAGAAAAAGGAAGAATTAGAAAAAACCAAAAAAATTATATCCTTCGTTGTTTATAAAAGCAAAAAAGCAAAAGAAAGAGATTCTATCTGAATGGATTGACTCTAAATGTGTTTTGTCATTTAACGATATAAAATCAATTTTCTAATGATGCTATTAAAACGTGTACCTATCAAGGGTGCTTTGGGGAGAGAAAATAAAATAGAATTAAAAGAATAAAAAAAGATTTATTTATATCGCGGATAAAATGTCGTAAAATATTTGTAATCCTTTCGATCATATAAAAAGATCCGATAAACTTGTAAGAAAAAATAGAAAAGTATAAAAACAATTTAACGAGAATTATGAGAAGAGATGGCCTTCCGGGAGAATTTAGTAAGAACCAAATGGCCAATGTAAGAGAATTTTTCCAAATTTAACGATCGCTTAGCCCGCCCACATAGAGAAGGCTGTAACAAGTTCGGCGTCTGGGCGATGGCCGTTACCGTGACGAGCACGTGTGCACGTCGCCTTCTGTCACTCAGAGACCGACTTTACTCGGTTAACTCGGTCGGATAAAGATCAGCAAAGTGAGAGAGAGAGCGCCTATCGTCGAGAGATATTTAACGTCGCGCATTTTTAAGCATACGTTCGCAAATGACTCAGTTGGACAATCGTTTTATATAATTTCATGGTTCACGGCACTCGGGAGAGACAGATCGTAAGAATGGATTTGAAAATGAACCAATTCGTGCACGTGTTACGCATTAAGGTACGATCACGATTAGGAGTATGAGAAAGTTATTTCTATTCCTTCATTTTTCTTTTCTTTATATATATATATATATATATATATATATATATATATATAAATAATTCACATTTATTCAATACGAACAGAATAAAAATTTGGTATATCCAATTGACATTTGTATATATATATATGTATATGTTAGATGAATTTTATATATTATTTTTATCTACCTTTATCCGATCTGATTAAAGATCCGTTTAAAGTGATAACGATATATTGCTAGATCGTGTTTGTACAAATTTTAATCGAGATCATTCTCTCTGCTTTTTTTTTCCAGGTGCGGCGTAATTTCGTCAATAGGGTGGGCAGAGGATCGAAACGCGTCCGGAGCAGTTTGGTGCATTAAACGAAGGGATCATATCGGGGAAGACGAAGGACTCTGACTACTAGCCTCCCCTTCCCTCGTGTGCGCGACTACTTCTTCCCCCCTTTTCGCGTCTAGAAAATTCCCACCCATCGTTGCTCCAGTTTCCGATTTTTCTTTCTTCGGTGGTGAGCCAAGTGTGATAAAAATTAAATGATATGTACCAGTGATCAGAGGTGATGGTGGTGTGATACTACGAGAGAAGGGTGCGCGCGTGTCAGATCTATGTGTGTGTGTGAATAGAAGAAGCGAAATAGAGCGAGAGGGTGAGAGGGTGAAAGAGAGAGAGAGAGAGAGAGAGAAAGAGAGAGAGAGAGAGAGAGAGAGAGAGAGAAGGAGAGAGAGAGAAATAGGGTAAGAGAGCGAGGGCAAGGATTACGAAGATACACGGTTTGAGGTGATAAATATATAATATATGTAAATGTATATGTATACATTCATGTAAAGACGTGTGCCAGTGTGTGCGTACGGAGAGTACAAAAAGTTTAGTTATATAGGAGGTAATAGAAGAGGAGAAAAAGAAAAGTTACGAAAAGAGAAAAATAAAAATAAAAGAGAAGAGAGAAGAAGGATCGGTTTAAGAAGGAGTCAAAAAGTGAAATAGAAGAAAGAAAGAAAGAAAGAAAGAAAGAGAAAGAGACAGACAGAGAAAAAGAGCGTGGAGAGGGTGGTGGTGATATCGGCAGGTGGGAGAGGAGGGACAGTAGTAGTATAGCATGAGTTCGTACTTCGCGAATTCGTACATCCCGGACCTGCGAAATGGCGGGGTGGAACACCCGCATCAGCATCAGCAGCACTACGGTGCCGCGGTACAGGTGCCCCAGCAAACGCAATCGGTACAGCAACAATCGCAACAGCCTGGCGATCCGTGCGATCCGAGTTTGCTTAGGCAAGCGGTGTCTGCGCACCATTATGGGGCAGGTGGGGGTGCCGGTAGTGCCGGTGGACAGCAGGACATGCCATATCCGAGGTTTCCGCCGTACAATCGGATCGACATGCGAAACGCGGCATATTATCAGCATCAACAGGAGCACGCTGGAATGGACGGTATGGCGGGCTACAGGTCGGGCTCACCGACCACGGGGATGGCTCACATGGGTCATACACCCACGCCGAATGGTCATCCCTCGACTCCAATCGTCTACGCGAGCTGTAAACTCCAAGCGGCCGCCGTCGATCATCAAGGAAGCGTTCTCGATGGGCCAGATAGTCCGCCGCTCGCCGTCGAGACTCAAATGCACCATCAAATGCACACCCAGCACCCTCATATGCAGGCCCAACAGGCACAACAGACGCATCAGCAACAGCAATCCCAACACCAACATCTACAGGCGCAACAACAGCACATGATGTATCAACAACAACAGCAACAGCAACAGGCTCAGGGTACGACGCAACAGCCTCAACCTGGCATGCACCCTCAGCAACAGCCTCAGACACAGCAGCATCAGGGGGTCGTAGCTTCGCCGCTTGGTCAACAGCAACAGCCCACCCCTCAGGGAGCCGCCAGCGCGAACTTACCCAGTCCTCTCTATCCTTGGATGCGGAGTCAGTTCGGTGAGCAAGTCAGCCCTCCTTTCTTTTCTATTTCTTGCTTCTTTTTTTTCTTTTCTTTTTTTTTCCTTTTATCTTTTTTTCGTTTTACTTTATGCGCATAACTATCTTGCGAAACCTTCCCACGGACTACCGACAAAACATATTTTTTTCCAGAAATTTCCCCATGATATCGGCGCGTGATCTAACTACGTTCTATATAACACAATCCTCGAAAACACGGTCCTCGAAAATAGACTCAAGGTTCTCGTCGTAATCGTGACTTTTACGAAAACCTTCTCAGGCCTCTCTTCCTGCCGCTACGTTTCCTTTCAAATTTATACAACGACATAAAACTAGTCCAGATTTGTACGAGCTTTGACTCCGGATAGATACATATATAACTCTATACCGTATTTCTTAGATATATACTAACAAACAACTGAGTTATTTATTGCTTCGACCTTTTAGCCCGGTGGTTTTACCGTCTACAGACCTGACCCCCATAAAAGTTATCTTACTGCTTGCCAACGACGACGACGATGACGACGACAACGACGACTCATTATTGTCCGGTTCTCTGATCTACGCTTTCGACCGTGAACTACATACGCATTTAGAGTATTTCGAAAAAATAAAACAACGTGAAAAGGGAGCCACTTAATTAGTTAAAATTATTTTACTGCGATAAAAATAAGCACGAGCTCTGGGATAATTAGTTGGTACTTCTATATACTACATACACATATCCACTACTATTCGATAATTAATCGCTTCCCATTAACACCACTCTCCTGTTTTCGTTATTTCCTGTGTCGCATTTTAATTAACCACGATATCGCAACGTATTACTCGTTTCTACATTTAAATATTCGTTGCGTGTTTCTGGTAAACTCGCACGAATATTCTGTCTCTTTATTTTTTCTCTCTCTCTCTCTCTCTCTCTCTTTCTCTCTCTCTCTCTCTCTCTCTCTCTCTCTCTCTCTCTCTCTCTCTCGTGTATCAGGAAAATAGTGAAACGAAAATCTATTCTTCTGTTCGTTTGAAATTATTCGTAAAATTTGGAATCCACAGGAGACAACTAGATGGTATTTATTTGCGAGTCAAGAAAAAGACATAACGAGACAAGGATTTATGACTGCTATAACGAAGTGATAATAGGCCTACGGTATAATTGAGGTAGCAAAAGGCTCGGTTAAAGCCGTACCCCAGTGATGTTAAAGTGCACAATTTCTAGGGTCTCCGCTTTGCTTTTACTTCCTCGTTTACTTTCTCCCTTCCGTTTCTTAGGTCGTTTTAGACCTTGCATTTAAGATAAATCGTCTTTGCATCGAACAAGCCCGTATTTACCGTGAAATGTAGCCTCGAAATTGACCCCACCTGACTTTACCTTTTCTTCAAAAAATCTATTCCACTGGTTATTCTTACTGGTCAGTCGTCGGTAGTTCCTCGTTGAAGTCACTTCAACGACTTAAACTTTTTTTTTGATTCTATCGAGTTCGTTTATGTGTTTACGTGATCTGAATTATACCACCAAGGGAAATGGTCTAATTGTTTCTTTTTACTTCTTTTTTTTTCTATTTTTTTTTTCTTTTTCTTTTTTTTTTTTTTTAATCTCACCTTACCCTTGATTTTTCATTTTATAATTGGATTTATACTTTAAAAGATGTAATCTCTCATTTTTATTGACTGAGGTTCAAAGAGTCTTCTCATACCATCTCTCGGTTAAGCTCGGAAACTAGTGGCAGGTAACAGCAGGCGATTGGCCGATAAACAATCCGGTTTTATGACGACGGTTGTTCGCAGTCACTAAGAGTTGAAGAAAGTGGACCGAGTCCCTTAAACCGCCTACAGATGTCGGCACGTAAAACCCGTTTTGATGTTGAGTTTTATTTTTTTTTTTTCTCTTTTCTCTCTCTCTCTCTCTCTCTCTCTCTCATTCTCTCTATTTTTTTTTTTTTTTTCTTTTAAAAGTCATAACTTCGATCGAATGAGATTTCTTTCTTTTTTTCTTAATTTTTGAAGAGAAATTTTTTATCGCCAAATAATCTCCGTAACAATAATGAGATTTAACTTTCAATAGATTAGCTATCATTAAACTTGAATTCTCTTCTGTTTTCATTCTAACGTAAAATTTATATTGCCATTACTTTTCTTAACAATGAAGAAGATCTAATAGATATTTATTCGTTTATAGAAATTTGGACTCTTTCGATCTTCGTTGCCCTTTATTCCTTTATACGTTGCAAAATAGCAGCTGAGCTAAGCGCGCTATAAACTGTGTCCCATGAATAATGCATGATTCAATTTTATAGATGCAGGTGCTCTCGGGCATTTGCGCCGGTGAAAACGTCGAGATTCTCTGCCACCTTTAGCGAGAGACTTTTGCGTACATACGTTAAGAAATTCCAGCATAGTTAAGCGTTCTACAAAAGAGCAGCATGCGAATAAGTGGATGCCCGTTAGCATCGAAGATCGCGGAACACTTGCGATTAGAAATCCGTTCGCGATTTGCCACCAGGATTTAGAATTTCCCAACTTTTCCACGATTAGAATGTTCTAAGTCGGAACGTGATTCTAATCGTAGACTATATTCTAACTATTTTCTATTTCACTTGGATAAATACTATCGGCAATACTATTGTCTAAGGATCATGATTAAAGATAATCTTCAATCGTTTTAAACATATATTTTTTATGACAGATATTAAACGTTTAAAAATATTGATTATTATTAGATTGATATGTTAAAGAAAATAAGATATAAATTTAAGATAAAATTGTTTATTTAAATAAAAGCAAATATTGACAATAGAAAAAAAAGTAAGGTACACGATCGGAAATGTTAAGCCAAAGTAAAGGAAACATCGATTTCACACAACGGTACGGTTAATGCACGAGATAATCGCGATCCTTGTACACCGAAAGATTTATAGTATCCACCTCTCCTCCTACGAATCAACGTAACCATACGATTACGTAGGTGTTAAGCTTCTGTTAATCGGTTCGTACGAACAAGTGAAGTGTAGGGAGATAAAAATCGATTTAGAGATCGCTTTTTTTTTTTTTTTTATTTTACTTATTTCTTTCTTTTTTTTTCCAAATTATTTCATACAATTGAAAGAATTCAATTAAATGCATTTAAATCATACACTTAGAATTCTATTATAAATTTCAAACACGTACTTAGTTAAACGAGAAGATAGTTAATCTATAATATTATTTCTTCAAGTTATATAATATTTTCTAATTTACCAACTCTAAAGATAGATCCGATCTGTTAAAAATTTCATTTCAAATGAATATCTCGATTAAAAGTTAATAGAGTTTCGATGAGCTTAGGATCAAAAAGTTAATGAACTTTCATAGAGTTTTAGATTAAACGTTAATGAAGTTTAGAAAAGTTTAGGAAGGTTTTATCTTACATGATAAACCATGGGCGTACACGCGAGTTTAGAAACCTAATCGTGTTTCTTCGAATTATGCTATTAAGGATACGTAATATTAATCTCGTCATTTCTTCTTCGAAATAAAACTAGAATGAGAAAATAATGACGGTATTGTTAATTGAGATTAATATCTTACACATAGTGATAATTTTAGAGATTAATCCATTATATAATTTCAACTACTTAATCGTGTTAATTAATTCCATTCATTTGGCGTGTAACGTAATTCAGATCGATAAGAAAAAAAAAAAAAAAAAACAAAAAAACAAAAAACAAAGAATCGAAAAATGAAGATAGAAGAATATCTTCTTCTTTCGCGAGGGACACAATGTGCCCCATTCAGAAAGTTCTCCAGATATCGGAACGATGTGAGTTTCTAAGAAACCATATGGCAGGCGGATGGATTTGACCTTTGTAAAGCAGCCGGGATCGCGGGAATCGGTTAATTCTCATCCGACGAGAGAAAAAAAAAGAAAGAGAGAGAGAGAGAGAGAGAGAGGGAGAGAGAGAGAGAGAGATAGATAAAGAAAGAGAAAAAAAAGAATGCATTTAGTTATAATTCGACGGAGAGGCAGCCTCTTGTAGAAGCTCTCGTGATTGGTTACCGTAATGATGGCGGCTTCGTGAGATATTTAAAAAGGGATGGACTCGAAAAGGAGGTGTAGAAGGAGGAGCGTTGAGAAAATGGAGAGAAAGAGATAGAGATAGAAAGAGGGAAAGATAGAGAAAGAGAGAGAGAGAGAGAGAGAAAGAGAGAGAGAGGAGGATGGAGTCGCTGCTTGGAGAAGGTCGAAGGGACGGATGACGATGATGAATGCTTTAACAGACGTTCCGACTACGTTTGCTTTTGAGCTACACCGCCATGACTTCTCTCGAACCGTACAAGCATTAGAGAGAAAGAGATAAAGATATGCATACTAATTTCTTAAAGGCTTTTACTTTTCAAAATGGAGTAAATGAAGTAATCGAATTAGATCAGAAGTGAGAATGAATAATTTTTCGTGTCGAATTCGAAATATTCAATCGAAATGAAATAGAAAAAGGGAAAACCTTTCGATATAAAAAAAAAAAAAAAAAACAAAAAAAGCAAAAAAAAAAAGAAAAAAAAGATCGACGTTGCCCCGTAGAAGCCAGTCGAGCCATTTTAGTCGTTCATTATCTCTCGACTTAGCTCCGAGGCTTTCAGACTTCGTCTTCTCTGTCCGACGGTCTCGTCGAGTGAAAGGAAGAGAGAAAAAGAGAGAGAGAGAGAGAGAGAGAGAGAGAAAGAGAGAAAGAGAGAAAAATAAAAAAAAAAGAAGAGAGAGAGAGAGAAAGAGAGAGAGAAAGAGAGAAAAATAAAAAAAAAGGAAGAGAGAAAGAGAGAAAAATGAAAAAAAAAGAAGAGAGAAAGAGAGAAGACTAGAGAAAGAGGAAATCCTCGTATATCGGATGCTCTTTCTCTTTCTCTTTCTTTTTTCTATTCTTTTTCCTTCTTGGCGAGACTTCTAAGTCCCCCGTATGAGTGTGCGGCCAGCTTGACGTTCCTCTTTCTTGGGGTTATTCGTCGGCATCCTCTGTTAAATTCTTTCTCTCTTTCTTTCTCTCTCTCTCTCTCTCTCTCTCTCTCTCTCTCTCTCTCCCTCTTTCCTTTCGAAGAGTACCACTCTACTCTTCAGGTGGAACACTTAAGATCACTTCCATGTCGTGTTTCCTAATCCTAGAAAAATAATCGTACGCGGCTTTCTCTCTTCCTGCCCCCTCCTCACTTTTTCTCTCTTTTTCTCTCTTTCATTAAACCACCCTTCAGAGAAGTTCAACGTTTAAATTGCTTTGTCCGATGACATCTTAACGTTCCTTACTCTTCGATCCTTTCGATTTTCTTTTCTTTTCTTTTCTTTTTTTTTTCTCTTTTTCATCAACCGTATTGCTTGAAAAGAACGCAATTATGAGATTCGCTCGGGGGATAGGCCAAAGAAGTTCCCTCCTCGTTCGTTCGAAGGAAAAGGCAAAAAATAAGATGCATAGGCTCTTGTAAAATACGGCGGAAGCGAGACGAATCGAAGAAGCGAACGCATCAAGTATAGTATAGTATGTGTATGTGGGATTAGAGTTAGAAAAAAAAAACATACACACATACGTAAATGTATACATACACGCGTGCGCACATACATGCATATATGGACGCGTATCGGATGGGTCTAAGTTTTGCTTCTTTAGGATTTCCTATTCTGAGAAAGTTCACGAAAAGTACGTATTTCCTGAGTTTCGTGTTTCAGAGAAATAAGATTTTTGTATCATAGATTTTTTACTCCGGTAAAAAGGAAGTTTCATCATACTTTTCGATTATATAAAATGACGATAGATTATTTTCGGGATTACGATCGTTAATAATAATAATAATAATAATAATAATAATAATAATAATAATAATAATAGTATAAGCCTAGTTAGGATTTAATCGGTAAGAGACGATCTTTGGTTGTAATCTTTGCATAGTCAGTCGATAAGAAGAAAAGTCGATCCGGTTTTCTCAGTTTTACGTTGAGAAGCTGCTGCCGCTATGTCGGTGCACTCGCGCGGACGGAGGTGACTTTAAACGCGGGGCAATAAATTAACGGCGTTGGGTTACGCAAGGATCAAATGTCCCCTGGAGTATGCCCGAAAGATTTATGGGTCTGCCTTCACTGGCGCAGCATGAAGGAACGGAACAGAACAGAACATACACAACCGTACGGCTTATTATAGGCTAGTTGCTCCGCTTCTCCTCCGCTTCGCTCTTCACCCACCATCAGTTTACCCCTCCATTTCAACCTCCACCCTTTTCTCCCTCTCCTTCCCCCCTCCCCCTCACTTCCTATATCCTCCTCAGACTCCCTCCTGACTGGTCTTTCAGTCCCGCCGCAGGATACACGCAGGACTTTTCAGATTAACAGCTAGCCGGATGTTGTAATCCGCTAATAAGGCGTACCCACTGGCCACTGCCCAATTAAGCTAAACTTTACGCGGTCACCTTAAGGTCAGATATCTCGAGGAACGTTCTTCGACCGAAGAATCCCCGTCGGCTTTCTTTACTTGAACACGCGAATTATTATACTCCTTTACGATGAACAATAAGAACAAAATGAAATGCGCTAGGTAAAATATTCTTACGGATTAGTTAATTATCAACAAATAAAGATATTAATTAATCGTTAGAAATTCAATGATAGACATTTAAAGATTTCTCTTAGAAATATCATGAAAATCGATGAATAACTGCGATACGTCCAGGTTGATCTCTTCGTTAACCGTCGAACATGTCGAACGCAATGAAGATCGTGCTCGAGTTAATCGAGCACCTGTTGGCGCTAACGATACCGCGTTACATTAATCATTGCCGTATAGATAAGAGCGAATTCGCAGGGATTTCCGTGACTATTAACTTATCCTCGCTACGGCCTTGTCTCTCCTCGTGGCTCCGGTGATCGATCGTTCCACCAAAAGATTTACTACGATCGCTAAAAGGT
>NC_140813.1:4175000-4197500 GCF_050613455.1 Vespa mandarinia | reverse complement strand
ATACGTATAGTCGTAGAGAGCGGTTAGTAGAATATAAGAGAGAATGAAAGAAAGAGAGAAAGAATGAAAATGAGAGAAAGAGAGAGAGAGAGAGAAAGAGAGAGAAAGAGAGAAAGAATGAGAGAGAGAGAGAGAGAGAGAGAGAGAGAAAGAAAGAGAGAGAGAAAGAGAGAGAGAAAGTTATGGTTGTCCATCTGTAATACTATGTAGCGGTGGATGTACGAGCACAGTTTAGTGTCCTTTAGAGATTCGTTTAGATAGTTTTTTCGCTACACTACCGCGCGCGCGCGCGCGCGTGCACGGCCAGTGACTTGGCGAAGGCATCTCGAATTTTCTGCGAACGTGCCAACGTGTGTGATCTTTTGAACGTATTTTTCGCATTATCGAAATCGGAATTCACGTAGGCAAGGAAGAAGGAAAAAGAGAAAAAAAAAGCAAAAAAAAAAAAAAAAAAAAAAGAAACAAAAACTGACGGAATGAGAGATAAAAGAAAAATTGGAAGAACGAATCGAGATAATGAGGAAAAATTTGTAATACTTATATATACGAAACAGTGAAAATAAAAATAAAGTGCGCGTACGGGGTGTCCCGTTTGTTCGTAAAACGAGACGCGAATTTAGTGAAATACGGTGATAAAACGAGAATGAAAAGGAAAATGAGAAAGAGAAAGAAAACGAAAACGAATCGGATAATGTGGAAAAAAAAAGAAAAAAGAAAAAAAATAAAAGGACAGAAAAAAAGATAGAAGATGGAAGATGGAGGCAGGCGTATCGAATGGAGCGAAGTCGAAAATGTTTTCTTTTTTTTCTTTTTTTTTTCTTTTTTTTATTTTTGTCCGATATATATATATATATATATATATATATATATATATATATATATATTTCTTTTTTTTCTCTCTCTTTATTATTGACAAGAAGAAAATGAGTGAGATATCGGCGAAGGGAAAGAAAAGAAAAAGAAAAGAAAAAAGAGCAAAGAAAAGAAAGAAATGTTATAATTTAGGGAAGAAACGGCGGAGGTCCTCCGGCAGAGCAGAGACCAGCCAACTTGGCGTTTATTCATCGATATCGTCGCAAGGTCAGTCACATATATGAAAGTTAAATTAGAAATTATTTCGTTCGATCGAATTTACGTTTCTTTTCCAATGATATCATTAAGATCATTCGTAGAAACGTTAGACCGATTAAAAAATCGTTAAAGGATTCTTGTAACGCCTTGCATTTAAATCTAATGTGCCAATAGCATTTGAAATTGTGCAAATTACAATTCGACGGATATAATACATTTTTTTTTTTTTTTTTCTTTTTACTTTGATAATACTCTTTTCTTCTCTGTATTCGGGTGAAGTACTTTCTAGTATCATGGCTACCGGTTTTAATCGAAGGAAGATGTTCAGCGTATTTTTCAAAGAGAAACGCGTTGCAAAGCGAGTTTACGCGATCGTAAAACCGGTTCTTCCGATTAATCGAGTATCGTCGATAAAGAGAAAGAGATAGATAGATAGAGATAACGAGAGAAAGGAAGAGAGAAAGAGAGAGAGTGAGTGAGTGAGTGAGTGAGTGAGTGAGTGAGTGAGAGAGAGAGAGAGAGAGAGAGAGAGAGAGAGAGAGAAAGGGAGAGAAAGAGTGCAAGAGTGAGAGTACACAGCATCCATTATCTTGATTTACATGCATCTTCCTTCGACGGTGAAAACGCGCTTTAATGATCTCGATCGACCTCTTCCGGAATTACGTTGGAAATAATTCGCATTCGCGGCACGACGACCTTTCGTTTCTGTAAATAATTTTCCATGTGGAATAACGGGGTGGAGTATAAAGGGGGATATAAAGAAATGGAGGTGGGGATTATCGGGGGTGGACGAGGAAGAAGGTATATTATTCTCGCGCACGATCGTCGATCCTTTAAAAAATCGACTCCTGCTCCGCGCGACGTGAGGCCAAGTTACCAAGTGATGTAATACATAGTGTATTTTTGGAATAGGATGTTTTCGGCATGAAACCGCTTGGCAACTTAATGGCGTCTCGAAAGTGGGTTTACTGGCACGGGATCCTCTCGTCGCGAGCCAAATTCTCTTTCGCAGAGTAACGGCGCGTAATTTTGAAAGGAAAAATGAAAATGATACAAAAAAATAAAAAAAAAAAAATTAAAAAAAAAAAAAACACAAGAAAGAAACCAAAAAAAGGAAAAAACAAAACTAAGGTAAAATAAAGTAACAAAATAAAAAAGAAAAAAAAAAAAAAAAAAGAGAAAGACACTTGTTCGATCACCGTCCATGCTTGCGACGAAAGTGGCATCACCATTTTAACCAAAAGAAGAAAAGAAAACTAAAAAAAAAAAAAAAAAAAAAAAAAAAGAAAAGAAAAAGAAAAAAAAGATTCGCAGTGCGATATATCGCTTTGTCAAATTTTGAAAATGGAAGAAAAGAACAAAAGAAAAAAAAAGAAAAGAAAAGAAAAGAAAAGAAAAGAAAAAAAAAGAAGAGAGAACATAAAAATTGTATCGCTTTTTCCTCGATCGCATTGCATTTTGTCTTTATATTTCTTACAGAAAATTTCTAATCTAACGAATATCGTTCGCGTTTGAAGCGTTGGGACGCGTTAAATGTGTCAAGCGGTGAACCGGATAGCCTGTCGGCTCGAACACCGAGCGTGATAAGAACGAAAGTTCCTCCGATTGGCCGAAAAATGTCGCTAACGAAGAATTCAAAGAAATTCTATACTCGGTGTTTTTATCCTAACGAGCCAAGGTACTCCGCCGCGGCGAAATCTGTGCTGTGTTGTAAACTTAGCTCGACATACGTTTAGTTTATACGTACTCACACATACACATATATACATACACATACACACACACACACACAGAGACACACATACACACAAACACACTTCATTAACGATATACGTAATGAACGATATTAATGAACACTTAATGATAATTATAATGATAAAAGTAATAAGAATAATGATAACGGTAAAGATAAACGGACGGCGCTGCTGATGGAAGTATTAATGCAAAAATGAAGCAAATGAAGAAAGAAAAGACAAAGGGAAAATATAAATGTCGCGATCTCGAATGTCTCTATGTAGAATGATGTTATATGAGAATGAATGAAATAAAGAAAAAAGAAATAAATGGGGAAAGGTACATACTTATTACGAAAGAAGTCGTACGCGTTTCGTATGTACATACTCATAGAAATCGTCTCCCCCTAATTCGTGTTTAAAAAGATAAACGAGGGTTGAAAAACGTGCTTACCGATATACGTAATTAATGGTCGTTCATTCAACGGCCGGCCTTCCTCAATCGAAAGATTTATTTATGGAAAATCTTTTTGTCCTTTGAAAGCAACGAACTCACTATAAAAAGATTTCCGGCGATCGTTCTTTCACAATTTTCGCGTAACTTTATATTTCATTGACGATTTAACGAAACCAACAAAGTATTTAGGTTCTCGTTATTATAGACGATAATATTAAAACTATTACGATAATGATAATAGTATATTTTTTTTTTTGGTTTAATTATAAAGAGAAATGCCGTGGGATATCGTTAAATGGATTTATCGAAAGACGATCGATTCGTGTATCGTTCATTTGACCGTGACATTCATTGATATAAATTGATCGTCGATACGAAATGATCAACAACGAGATCGTACGTTCTCTCGTAGAAATTTAATCGTCGATACGATGCTCGTGTACTTAACTAAGTAATACACGTGAATGGCATTCGAAAGTAGCATAATCATAATTGGCTTGAAATAACGTCGCCATGGAGAAAATGAATGTAGTATCTTGTTCGCATTGACCGTAAAACCATTCATCACATTTCTTCTTCTTCTTCTTCTTCTTCTTTTTCTTCTTCTTCTTCTTCTTCCCTCCACCTACAGTTTATAAAGTATATGAAAGAAAAAAGAAAAAAAAAAGAAAAAAAAAAGAAAAGAAAAAACAAAAATCTATAAAGATATTTTCCACTCATAGATTATGGCCGTGCGTTTTGTTATCTCAACTCGTTATCGGTTAACTCTTAGTGCATTGAGACTAGTAGTCTGACTCGCACTTTCGATAACGCGATTTATAAACGCGTGCAATAAATCGATTAACCTTAGCAGTTCGAAGCAACGATCCTTTCGAGCATTTCGTCGATCGCTCGCGACACGCGAGTTAATTCCAGATACATTAATCAGCGATACGATCTATATGGGTCAGATAATAGTTGGCATTGAGGTGCCGAGGGTGCGGCTTTGCGAGACAAAGCTGCTATTTATTACCCTTACGCCACGATAACGGACGTGTTACGACATGGTACAAACGAAGTCCCGATCAAAATTTTCCGTTTTTCCTTCTCTCGTTCCTTAATCTTTTGAGATAATCGAAAGATTTCGAATCGATCGAGGGACTATGGATATTTCGACTTCGAAATCAATTCCCTTAGCAATATCCCAAGTATTTCTCTTTCGTAAAAGTGATTCGTAAGTGCAATAAACGAACGTATTTTATTCTTTTTATTTTCTTTTTTTCTCTCTCTTTTTCTTTTTTTTTTTTTCCTTTTTTTTTCTTTTTCTGTCTCTTTTTCTTCTAATCGATCGTAAACGAGGAAAAAAAAAAATCGTCGCGAACGATCGCCGTGAACATCGACTTTACATAACAACAAATGAAATTTTGTATTCGACGAATGGCCGAGTTCCATTTAAACGTAGAAAGGTATATAATGTTATGTGACCACGGAGTAAAGAGAAAATGAAGGATATATAAATAATGAAAAATTGAGAAAAAGAGTGAATGAATGAGAGAGAGAGAGAGAGAGAGAGAGAGAGAGAGAGAGAATTCGTAGAATTAACTGGAAGGTATAAATTCAAATTATATATTTTATCTCTACTCGTATGCATATAGTCGCGTAATGAAATAGAAAAAAGAAAAGGTAAATTTTATATATATATATATATATATATATATATATATATATATACATATAATAATTTAAAGTATATGTGTGTAAAAGAGTTTTAAGAGTAGAGGGAGATGAGGCAAGAGTTGGAAAAAAGTAAAAAAACAATGTGTACGTACGAAGTGTGTCGCTACGTTAGCCCATAATCTCGATTAAGATTAAGGACTAAAATCTACTTCCTAAGGTGGTAATTAAATAGATTATTAAGAAAAACGGGCATGTCGGTTGCGGCGGGCGGGGAAAACGATTAATGACGAAAATCAGATCGATTCTAGAGAATGAAAGAAATAGAGAGGAAGAGAGAGAGAAAGAGAGAGAGAGAGAGAGAGAGAGAGAGAGAGAGAGAGAGAGAGAGAGAATGAAAGAATGAAAGAATGAAAGACAGAGAGAGCAAATGATGGAATGAATAAAATGGGCAAATGATTGCGATTGAAATTCCGCTATTGTGAATATGGAGATATATAACAAGAAATAATACGTACTACATAGTTCATGGAGTTTGCGGTAATGTAAATACGTAATCTTAATGTTTCTACCGGAGAGCCCGTAAACGTCATGACGCATAAAGCGGCGTTTCGAATGAGAGGAAGAGAGAGAGAGAGAGAGAGAGAGAAAGAGAGAGAGAAAGAGAGAGAAAGATAGAGTGAGAGAAATGGAGAGAGAGAGAGAGAGAGAGAGAGAGAGAGAGAGAGAGAGATAGAGATAGAGATAGACACATACAACCAGCAGCTTTCGACCGATTATATCGTTTAGCAACGTAGTATTTATTGATATACCATGTTATATGTCGCAAAATGGATTCTTTATTTGTTTTAACTGATTGTCTAATAAATATTTTTTACAATGTAAACAGGTAGTTTTTAGGTGTATTTGTGCGTACCAAGTCAAATGATATCCCAGAAAAAAGAAAATATGTTTTCTTAAAACGAGAAATTTCATGTGCTTAATCGAAGTTATTCATTCTACTTTATATTAAATACTTTCGATTATTTTAGCGTCATTGAATTATTATCGATTCTCAAAAGAAATCTCAACTGATTCCATTCGATATTGTTAAATTTTTTTTCTTATCTATTTTATTTTTCTTTTCTTTTTTTTTTGTTTTCTTCTTCTTTTTCTTCTTCTTCTTTTTCTTCTTCCTCTTCTTCTCTCTCTTTGCATTATTGTCAATCTTTAATATTTCGAAGTGTCGAAAGTAGCGTTGAAAGAATTTTTATTCATGAAAATTAGATTGCGATTAGAGATTTGAATCGAGTTAGAGTAATCGATATCTTGAAGTCGTGACCTCGCACGCGAATGCACCGAAGAGTTCCTGACCCCCCTGTGCTCTCCTGGCAGGTGTCGTTAGTTTCGTATAATAAATTTATAAGTATATTGTACATCTATCGAGATCATCTATCTTTAAAAATATGTTTAGCAGAGAAAAAGGAAAAAGAAAAGAAAAGAAAAGAAAAGAAAAGAAAAGAAAAGAAAAGAAAAAAGAAAAAAAAAGAGGAAAAGATTCCTTCGGCTCCGAACTTCGCTCTCGATATAAATAAACTCGATCGTTAAATTTCGCTCTGATAAGTAAATTAAATACCTTTTGCAAACTGAAACGCCATTGACGTTTCTTTTTCTTTACTTTTTTTTTTTCTTTTTTTCTTTTTTTTTTCCTTTCTTTCCTCTTTCTTTAATTTATTAACAAATAAAAAAAAAAAAGAAAAAAAAAAAAAAGAGATCGAACGAACGAAAAAATGTCCGATGGGATATCGATCGATCAGAAAAGTTATGCATCTAAGTACGTACGTAAGAACGATTGAATTTCGATGTTTTATCATTTCTATCAGTTACTTACGACGATAAATCGCAAGGTAGCTCGCGAAAGCTTAACTTGTTGTATCGTACTAAATCAACTAATTTAATACTCAACGCTCGTCGATGTATATCGTGTGTAAATACAGAAGTAATTAAGATGCATCGGATAACGGTATCATCGCGTCAGTCTGGACATTGCGCGCGAGTTAAATCGATTTCTCCGACGAATACGAATAGACGAATTATACGAGATGTCATTTCAATTCGAAGAAAGGAAAAACGAAGAAAAAAAGAAAAAAAAGCAAAAAAAAAAAAAGAAAAAAGAAATTGAGGAAAAGGCAAATAGACAAAAAATGAGAAAAGAAAGAAAAATTACGTGTAGTGCACGCGAGGTATCCCTCTTTAAGCTCAACGTCTCCTCCTCCCCCTCCCCTTCCACCCCCACCCTCACTCCTGCCCTCCTTCCATCCATTCATCCTTCCTATTCCACATCGGCAGAGCACAGCGCACGAAGACTGATAGATCCGATTAAATGCCACATACATACAATATAACGAGAAACATTGTATACATTAGAAATGGAATAAGTTTGATATAACGACCGAAATCAATATATAAATGTTCGATTACGTGTACGAATATAAAATAAAAGAAAAAGAAAAAATATTCGTCGACTTACGAAAATCTTCGAAAGTCGTCGATCGACGAATGAATTTCATGAATCGTTTAGATGAAAATTTAAAAAGAAATCGGAAATAGAAAAT
The DNA here is from genome assembly GCF_050613455.1 of Vespa mandarinia. Taxonomy (NCBI): domain Eukaryota; kingdom Metazoa; phylum Arthropoda; class Insecta; order Hymenoptera; family Vespidae; genus Vespa; species Vespa mandarinia. Next base: position 4,189,992 of record NC_140813.1, on the reverse strand, counting down.
AGAGAAGAAGGAAAAAAAAAAAAAAAAAAAGATAAAGAGAAAGGAAAAAAGAAAAATTACAGAAAAAATTGTTTCTCTTGTGCTCTGTCGCGCTTCTTTAATCGGTTGTAGAGCAATAAAAGAAAGGGAAAAAAAAGAAAAAGAAAAAAGACAAAAAAAAAAAAAAAAAAAAGAAAAGGCGCGAACGATCATCCCACGTTGTACATAATCCGATGAACGTTGTGTAGAGAACATCTATGGTACTTCCTTTTTCCTTTTTTTTTTTTTTTTATCGGCAGGGCAATGACTAAAGGCGACGTCTGACGTCGCGGCATCGAATCGCGAGCCGCGACCCCTGTATACGATACCGCGTAGGTAAAGTAGGTACCTGTTTAATAGACTAAACAAAAAAAAAATAACTACAAAGTAACGGTAGCAGAGGTCTAATTAATTACTAGCTATATACCGATACGATGTTGTAATGATTACAGATCGGCAGGTACATGAATAATCTTGTCGATCGAACGACAAGATCGTTCGTGATCCAGACCTGTAACATAGTATAAGAGGATGACAATATTTCGACAGCCGCTACGTTGTCGTCGGCTCGCATGGTCGCTCTTGTGTGTATATATATATATGTGTGTGTGTGTATGTGTGTGTGTGTGTGTGTGACTGTGTAGAGAATCTTTAACTTTTATATTCTCTATTTGTATCTTTTATTAAAAATTTATTGCAGAAAATTAATTGGATAATTCAGTGAAGTTATTGTTTAATCGATTAAACATTTGAAAATGTTCAAATAATTTTTATTTATTTAATTTTTGATTTTTGATTTTTGATTTTTTTTTCTTTTTTTTTTTTTTTTTCGTTATGCACACTTGAGTGACCCGCGCTCGTGCAAATGCATTGCCCTGACCGAAGATCAGTGTACGTAAGCGTTATATATATTGTATGTACACGTACGCATACATACGATTGCGCATATACATACACATGCACACAAACCGAACATATACATACTCACAACACGTATTATACACGCTACAGGTGCGCGCGTTTACGCACAAGAAGCTACAGAAATGGTGCTTCGTACAAGTATATACCTACATACATACGTACCGGGTACAATGCACTCGTTCGAATGATTGCGCGCGATGCGAGAGAAGATAAAGAAGTAAAAATAAAACTAGATTTATGTTGGTGCGCCTACAAGCCGAAAAAAACGTAGGCCGCACTACCTTACCGATCGATAAGTGAAATAAAGAAAGAAATATATATATATATATATATACATACACACATATATATATATATATGAATTTAAATATATACAAATTATATATATATATATATATTTAAATATAAATATGAATATAAATATAAATATAAATACGAATATAAATACGATATTATTATTACGACTACGGTAAACGTATATAATTATTTTGTAGTGTTCCGCATTATGTAAACTAAATGTACACATACAAAGTATGAAAGCGTTGTGATGATTATGATTATGATTATGATGATGATGATGATGATGATGATGGTGATGATGATGATGATGATGCTGATGATAATGATGATGATGCTGATGATGATGTTGATGATGATGATGATAATGATGATGATGACGACGATTATAATTATGATTATGATGATGAAATGATGATTGCGATGATATACCATATGCACGCGAGTGAATTATGTATTATGATGAATGACTAAGACGTCGATGGATAATGGTAATAGTATTATACGCTATCGTGTCGACAAGTCTAAACCGTATTGTATTATATTACATAAGAGTCTGTCCATATTAATAATATTAATATTAATAATAATAATAATAATAATAATAATAATAATAATAATAATAATAATAATAATAATAATATTAATAATAACAATAATAATAATATTAATATTAATAATGATAATTATATTAATTATATAATAGCTGTGTTTGAAAACGAAAAATAAATTGTGGTTGAATATGAAAAGAACGAAGTAGTTTAGAACAAAAAACGTGAAGGAAACGTTTAAGAAGGAAAAGAAGAAAACGTAGAACGTGAAAATCCATAGGATTAAACGTGAGACTTATGAGTTTTCCTTTTCGTACATTTTGTAAGTTCACGAAAAGTCTTTTTCGTGTCAGAGATCTGAGTTGGATGTCCTTTCTTTTATATTTCTATCTTCTTTTCTCTTTTCTTTCTCTTCGAAGACATTTCTCTTTTCTTTTGTACTATAAACACCTGAGAGAGGATGGAACAAAAGGATAGATCCGTGTTTTGAAATAGGAATAGTGAAAGGTGCGATGATAGCACGTGACTCGTCGATTTCGCGAATGCTCCCTTCGTCCTTAGTCGATTTAGTTAGTTTCAATGGAAATAGTCGAATGGATACGCCACTGGGACGTTCTCGAAAGGTGCCTTGTACCCCGGAGGTTGCATTTATACGAATTGCGGCGGAAGGAACCATTGTATAATCCAAGATGGCCTCCACGTCGGAGAGGATTATTATTGGCTAATACGAGGCAAGAGGCTCCGCCTTGGTTCACGGCTCGTGACGGGATGATTTATTGGGATTTCTGTCTGTTCGCCCCTGCGCTGCAACGAACGCGCGTTACCTAGGCTTTCCTAGACGGTAGGTAGGTATCTCTCTGTAGAACTACGATATCGACTCTAGAAACGAGTCCAAGGATGTCTTCGTTCTTACGTCGATTTAACTTCTTTATGCCTCTGTTGGATACCACGTCTATCCTTTCGACGATGCTTTTAGAAAATCCATCTTACAGATCTATTCGTTTCAATTCACTTAGAGATATTAATTCTATGGACGAGATAATTCCTCCCCCTCCCCCCCTCTAGCCCCCGCCCCGCCCCGCCCCTGTGTGAATTATCGCCCTGGAGTATCGTTCAGATACGTCCGACAAAAAAATATCTCGTTAATTCGATTTCGTATTCGATGATGCGTTCGATAATGTTTCGTCGCTTTCGATCTCTCATCCACTTGGCAAGGACATCGCTTAACTCCGCACGTGCTGACGTCAATGAGCGAGAGAACAACGGAGAATTGGTATGTAACATCAATTGCGACGATTAAGCGTCGGCTAAGTGGTATGGACTTGATATGGACTTTAATCGGTAGACGAAGCGTGACTTTGATTCTCCGAAGATTGGAGAAGAAGGAGAAGAAGGAGAAGAAGAAATAAGAGAATAAGAGATGTGGGTTAGGCGTTTCAGGGCCAAGAAGATATCTCGGAGGTAAGATTATGTCTTATTATGCACGCATACTTGTTTTAAATCGAGCTAACGTACGCTGACCTTTGCCAATTTCGTTGTTGCAGGTGTATACAAGTTGAAGATAGGTTTGAGGAAGGGTGAGACAAGGACGGACGACAAAGGGAGAATGCTGGAGATAGTGAGAGTGAGCGAGAAAGGGAACTGGGAAGATAGAAGGGCTGGAAGGAGGATGGCGGTCAGAATTTATGGGCGCTTTATCACTTTACCGGCCTTGCCGCGTCTCCTTTAGCTGTGAGGAGGGCAGGATCTCACGATGAACTTTGGCACTCGACTCGGTCTACACTCGACGAACGGTAAGCTCGCTAACTTTCCTGTTTACTCGTATTTCGCAAGAGATTACGAGTACACCTGTTTTCTCCTTCGAACCCAAATACCATACCCCTTCCACCTTCTTCGCGAAACTTGGCTACCTAATGTGTTGATAGATGCATTCAGAAAGAGAAAATCCATTGAGCTTTTGGTTATTTTGTCCGATCGAAATTATTTCAACAATTAAACTTGTATTATATATTAAACTTGATTGTAATTATTCGACAAAAAATTTTTCTATGAAATCCGCGAAACGTTCTAAAAGAAAAATGAAAAAAAAAAAAAAGAAAAAAAAAGAAAATGAACAGTCCATGTACCATATATCATATAACTCAATTCGTCAGTACATTAAAAAGAAAAAAAAAAGAAAAAGGAACAATAATCCATTAGAGGAATATTTTCGATTATGAAAGGTTGCCCTCATAAAACGATCGACACGCGTTTGTTAGTATGACGCTTGAAAAAGGGATTCCAATGTACAAGAAAGTTGACTCGTAAAATCACCGTTGTGTTACCTGGTTCCCGTGAGGACGAATAGGACGACTACAAGGTAGACCGCACACGCCATAGCGCATAAAGCAGCAACCCCCCCATTAACAGACCATAAATTCCATCCCCGGCTCGCGTTATGCCGCCCCGGCCACCGATGTTATGTATGAGCGTCGTTAGTGTTAATAGAGTGTTAACTGCTTCTATACCGCTCTCGATTCTGTCCAGGACATAGGTGACGCCGTCGTTTGCAAAGTGGGGGAGGAGAGATCAAGAGTGAAAGAGAGAGAGAGAGAGACAGTGAGAGAGAGAGAGAGAGAGTGAGAGAATGAGAAAGAGAGAGAAAGAAAGAAAGAGAGAGAGAGAGAGAGAGAGAGAGAGAAAGAGAGATAGAGGAGAGAAAGTATGGGAGAGGGGGAAAGGGAGTGTAGGAAGCACACCGATCGCCAGGATTCACGTTTGCGTGCTGTCGGTCTACTGTTAGCGCCGTGCTTCTGCTGTTTTGCATAGAGAATGCATCAATTTTCGGCGCTTCCCACTCACTGATCTCACCCTTTATACCTTCACTCTCCAACCCCATCCCTACTACTATTACTCTCTCTCTCTCTCTCTCTCCCTCTCTCTCTCTCTCTCTCTTTCTATCTCTCTCATTCTCTCTTTCTCTTTCCATCTCGTTTGCTCTTACCACCTCTCTCCAGTCCCTTCCACCCTACCCAATTTAACCCACACGTAGTACCACAATCCCACCTACGTGCTTTCCTTCCGCGTAATGCACTTCGTATCGAGGGTAATTGATACCATGTACCGTTCGTTTGCCTCTATATGCGACACGCAAGCGCGTCGACCCTAAACAGAGTCTGTTCAACCGAGACGCTTCCGTCGCATTCGTTTCTCTCTTCGAATGGATCAGCCTCAATGACTTTTACCCTCTTATTTTTTCCTCAATTTTATGCTCGACCAATATTATCAATGACAAGTACTTACTTAGATATTGAGCATGTTAAGAGAGTATAGTATTGTATTGACGTAATAATTTTCTTCTTTTTTTTCTCTCTCTCTCTCTCTCTCTCCTTTTTTTTTTGTTTTTCATTTACTTATATATTTAGTATTTTTTTTCTTTTTTTTTTTTTTTAGATCTGTCGTGAATAAAAATCTTTCATATAGAACGTAATAATATGAATATATGATTTTATGAGTAGACGCTGAATAATACGAGATGAAAGAAAAGAAAATATTTTTATTTTGTTTTTTTTTTTTTTTTGTTTTTTTTTTTTAGAGAAGTATAGATAGTATTTGAAGATCATATTTTTTTTTTTTTTATTTCTATTTCATTGAGTTTTCGACGAAAAAGAGATAGAAATAGAGATAGAGATAAGGATAGAGATAGAGATAAAGATAGAGAGAGAGAGAGAGGGAGAGAGAGAGAGAGAGGGAGAAAGAGAGATGGAGATAGAGACGATTGGAAATTTCGAGAGTCTAAGCTAAGTTCGTGAGAACGTTGTACTTTGGGTGGATCATTTCACATTGCCGTGGAGGTGGCCGTTGGATACATAACGTAGAACGGGACATAAATCAATAATATCGCTGCCGGCCTCTGCTTCCTCCACACCCTCCCCCGCCGCCCCCTTCCCCCCCTTGGAACACCCTCTCCGTTCCCGAGCAAAACCCTCGCCGTCACCGTCTCTCCTCCTGCGAACCGCCGAGCGACGCCAGCGTCTCTCTTGTAATCAATGTTCATATTCAAAACGTCACGAGCGTTGTAGCGAGCGTCGCCATGTGAAATTAATACCTACGTCTATTCGTTTCTATCCACGCGTTGCGAAATCGATTACAATTTAGATATTAAAAAGAAGAGATATATATATTTTTTTTATTTATCATTTATACGAGTAGGTTTAACGAAAGACAAAAATTATATTGAAAGTGTCGCAGTTTTTTTTTCTTTTCTTTTTTTTTTTTTTTAACAATTTCAATTAAATTCATCAAATCATAGTTAGAGAAAAAAAAATTTAATATTTAAATATTTGTTTAACACGAAATATTAAAGTACGACAATGTAACATATAAATAGGGAAGAAGAAAGGAAATAGGATCACCCTAAACCTCGACACAACTCTACCTATGGTATCGATGTGCAAAGGCTAAATGCAAAACCTTGTAAGGGGAGAGTTTCAGACTGTGAGAGGTTAACAAAACATCCTTGCAATTAGTCGGACGTCCCGATGACACACGCGGAGTATCCCGAGGGAGAGGCGACTTCGCCACGTACAGAGAGAATTTCGTTGCTTGTTGTCCCCACTCTATCCTTCTGTTATGTGTCAGCTCTCTTTCCAACCCCTCTTCGTTGTATCTCTCTTCCTCTCTCTCTCTCTCTCTCTCTCTCTCTCTCTCTTTCTCTCTCTTTCTTGCTCTCTCTCTCTCTCTCTTTCCTCTTTCATCCATGTCCTCCCGTAGGACTCAGAAACACAAACTTTTGTCGAACGACGTTGCCGTAGTTTTCCTGGGAAATACTAAATAATAAAAACTTATCGGATCTCTCTCTCTCTCTCTCTCTCTCTCTCTCTCTCTCTCTCTCTCTCTCTCTCTCTCTCTTTATTTGTTTGTATGAGTATTTCGTGAAATTAGAAAGCAACAGCGAGTATATAGAATGACAGAAATAGAAAGAGAGAGAGAGAGAGAGACAGACGAAGTTGTCGGTGAAATTGAAAAGTGGTCGAGAGGCGCGATTCTGGACGAATACCGGGCAGAGGGACGATAGGGTGGATGGAAACGAAGCGAGGGATCGAAACGAACGACGACGTAAAAAACTATCGTGCTACTCGGCTGACTGGAAGGGTATTGAGGGCTATGGGGGTGGGAAATGCAAACTGAAAAGTATTTGCAACGCGTACGTTTTTTACTTTGCCCTTTTGCGCTAGGAACAAATACACACATACATACATACACATTATATACACATAGTTACACATTATATATACATATACATACACATACACACATATACATAGATACATAGATACATACATACATACATACATACACACACACACACACACACACAATTCATACATTCATGTGAAACGAATTGTGTACAGGATTGAATCGAGTGTACACGGTACACACGATTGACGCGCGAACCCGAAGAACTTCGTCATTTTGCGAATTTAATAAATCTTATTGATTTTTCTGCTTTGACATTTTATACATACCTACACATAGATATATGTATACGTAAGAAAGATTGAAATCGACGAGATGTAACGAATTACATTGCGACAAATTTTTCCTCCTTGTCAAATCATGCATTTTGTTTTCGTTTTCACGATTGGGAAATTATATGAATTGTAGGTATATATATATATATATATATATATATATATATATATATATATATATATGTATATATATGTATATATAACTGTATAGTTATAGATCTTATGAATCTCCCTGTAGATCTTTTAGCCATAGTATAGAGGACAAATATATGCAAGATCTTATCAGATTGTGTGCATTGATGCATATAATTGACGATCCATGAAATTTCGATAGGATCTTAGCAAGGCATACTTCTTCTGTTAATATCGACTTTTCGAAAGGACGGTAGCCAATGTGCAATTTATTTATTCATTTAATTTTTTTTTTTTTTTTTTTCATTGATTTTAAATAAACATTAATTTTGAAAGGAGCGACAATATTTTTTACTATTACTTCAACTTTCATTACTTAGGTATATGAAATTATTTGGGCCTTAAGTATATTTTCTGAACGATTCACTCACAAATATTTATTAACATTTTCGAGATGCTATTATCAAAAAAAAAAAAAGAACAAAAAACAACAAACGAAAAAGAAAAAGAAAAAGAAAAAGAAAAAAAAAACTCAATATCGCACATAGAAAAATTGAAACAAATCTCTCTGATCCAAGTTAAGTCTTGTTTCCTTGCACAATCAACATCTTCTTTAAACGTTGAGAAGAATATCTATCCGAAAGAATTGACCTAGAAAACGGAAATTAAAAATAATGTCTATTGTTGCAGGTTGGACCCAGTATGGTTGCCACGTGCCACCAGATGTCGTCCACGTTACGTCCACGATGTATAAGTGGACGAGGTTCGAGAAATTCGTCGAATAATCAACGTTTTAAAGGGAAACCAAATGATTCTCTCTGAAAGTCCTTTCAAAACTGGCGCCCTTTCGAAGACCTGGCAGCCATTAGACTACAAAGAGAAGAGAGAGAGAGAGAGAGAGAGAGAGAAAGAGAGAGAGAGAGAGAGAGATAGAAAGAGAGACAGAGTGAGAAAGTCCAGGGAGAGAGGATGATGGTTCCATCGAGTAGGTAGTGCCTAGACGGGGCTCCACCCAGCACTTAGTTCACGTCGCGAGTGTGGCCCGGGGCACGCTGGTATCCAGGGTACAGTCACGCCCCTGCCGCAGAAACTACGTATTCCCATTCGCTGGCCCATATCTCATCGGGTCCATCGCATTAGCCTAATCTGCCAACGACGACGAATAGAAAGCGGCTCGATTGGGGCAACCAGGGGGCACGGGGACGAAGAGGGGGGCCGAGGGGTAGAGGAAAAAAATGCGGCCATCGACGTTACGTTGTTGTTGCGCTGTGCGCTCTCGGCACGAAATCGCGGCGAGATGCTGCCACCTATCGAGGCGAATCCGAGACCAAGACCGGTCCCCGGATCGATTTTTTTCTTACCTCTCTATGTCGGACGCGTCTATTTCTTTAATATTTCCGTTCTTCTTTTTCCTTTTTTTCTTTCTTTTCTTTTTCTTTTGTTTCTTTTTTTTTTAACCCGTGATTCCCCTTCCGTTAAACGTTGAATAGTTCATTTGTTTAATCTGACGAAGATTACGTTGATCATCGGGCACGATGCTACTTTGCTACTTGTTCATTGGACTCGGTAAGATTTTTGTCATATGCGTTCTTTACTGTTTTCTATATTCTTATTCTTATTCTTATTCTTTCTTTCTTTATTTCTTTATTTCTTGTTTTTTTTTTTTGTCTTTCTTTTTCTTATCTTTTTCGTTTCGAAATGACGAGCAACGAATTGCTTTAGCCGCGTACAAAGTAGTAGCTAAGGTTTTGTTTAACTGTCCTTAAAAGTAAATGTAGGTGTGAGGAAAAAGTGTTTATATGCTGTTACAAGTCGTATATTCTCGCAGTATGCGAGGAGACACGGACTGGACGTATACCATGTTCAAGAGGAAGATGGTAAGACATCGGTTTGATTTCTTGTCTCAAATGCGTTTTTCTTATTCTCAATATCAAAGTGTGTATGATTTATCATTTGATTCGCTTCGAATGTTGATGATAAATTGGGATGTTGTATAAGATACGTTGAATAAATTACTACATTGATTTGACGGATTATTTAACGATTTTTTTTTAAATCCATCGCTTCTTGATGATTTAGTTGCAGCTTTCTGTCACCGTCGACGTCATTTCATTCTTCGGTTTTACCTCTGGATCTTTCTGAAAAATACTCTTGGGAAATTGGGAAACTTTGGAAATCGGTAAGTTGTTTAGTAATAATTCTATATCTTCTATAATCTTTCTTTTTACGTGTAGGTATGTAGATATATCTTTCTTTTCTTTTTTTTTTTTTTTTTTGTTTTTTTTTTTTGATTAAAAATCACACAGTCATTAGAACGTTCGAGACAGAATATTTTGATTACTTATTGCTCAAAAATAGTTATTAATTTTTAACGATTCTACATCCATCGGATTGGAAATTTCATTGAAAGTACATAACAGTGTTAAACTCTTTCAATATTTTTCTTTTCAATAAAAATTAAATTGGACGACAGAAAAGTTTTTTGATAATATACAAAAAAAACAAATGGATTATATGACAGAGAGAGAGAGAAGGAGAGAGAGAGAGAGAGAGAGAGAGAGAGAGAGAGAGAGAGAAATGAAAAAATAGGCTTAAATTCAAAAACGTAATAATTAGAAAAATAGTAATAAATCATTTTCTCGAATAGAAACAAACGTGACTTTTAATAAATTCAACAATAACACGAATTCCGTATGAATAACTGTAGGTTGGTACGTAAATGCCATGATAAATTCCGGTAAAGATTTAGCTTAACGTTGACACAGATTTGTGACGTTATTTTGGCAAAAGGATGATTTACATCGTCGAAGCAAGCTTTGATCAAAAAACTCTCGAGGAAACATAAAGTCTCGTTTTCACCGGTGAAAAGTCCTGGACTAAAGTTCGCGCGATATGGAATTTCGACCGACGGTAGGCAAACGTTGAGAACAAGAAGAATAAGAAGAAGAGAAACAGAGAAAGAGAAAGAGAAAGAGAAAGAGAAAGAGAAAGAGAAAAAGAAAGAGAAAAAGAAATAAAGAAAAAAGAAAGAGAGAGAGAGAGAGAGAGAGAGAGAAAAAAAAACAGATGTGGGCGACAACGTTGTCGACGCCGTCGTCGCGGTCGTCGCCGTGCCAGGTCGAAAATTGCGAAGATTTTCATGGGACCATAAATTGCCCTAGTTTCGAAAGAAACCTTTTCGATACCTTACTACGACACGTGTGGATCGACGACAATGCAAATTTTCTTTAAAAGCGTGAATACTTTTGGCCGTTTCTAATACATACAATGACACACAACGCCCCTTTCTTTACGTCTTTTCAAAAATTGTAACAAAGGCTTCCGTACATGCGTTCGACAACCAGAGATTTCAGGTAAAGCGATTTTCTCAAAATGTTTCACGAACTTACGTCACATCGATAGCGTAACAATATTTTCACTATGTGATATTTTTAAATATTTCTACGTTTTTATATTAGCTATGACACATTTTCTCGCGTGCATGTGACAAATTGACTATTATTGTCTTTCAAAAGTAGTAATAAATTTTTTAAATTAGTAAATATCAATGAAATTGAGTAATCGTAAATTTGAACTCACAAGAGGGAGGCAAATTATCCTTTTTCTATTCTTATATACAATCTCAAAAATATATCTATTCTTTTAAACGTATTTAAAAAAACACATACATTTTATCACTCATACAATTAATATTTATTATGCTTGAATATTTGCGAACGTATGATTTAAATATGCATGCTGTTAGATCCTTTAAATGAAAAACTTTAACATGATCTTTCACGAAAAAGAGTCAGAAATATGATTTTAAATTTTCAAACGGTTAGAGTCACGAATATGGTAGCATGGTTGCTCGAGACAAAACGTTGACAAAGCATTCTTCACGCTTATTTCTTTGTATCACCGTAACCCTTTGTTCTAACCGCGATCATCTAACAGTCAGTTGGTATCTTCACAAGTACCAGCTGTTCTAACGATGACTTTGTTGTCATACATACACTAGCACGACCGTGGAACATGATTAATGATACCTTAATGACTACATGAACGACTGCCTGCTAAAATATAACTCAATCTCGAATGAAAAATACATCTCATTATATTACGATGCATCGATTGCAATTACGCAATAGTCATTAGGAACTCCCGTCGAGTAGGTATACTCATAATTGCGACGACGGAAAAAATGTGAGAGAACGAAGAAAAGATTAATGAAAAGATATGATTGACGTTAACAATAAAACGAAATGAAAGAATGAAAGAATGAATGAAAGAAAGAAAGAAAGAAAGAAAGAAAGAAAGAAAGAAAGAAAGAAAGAAAGAAAGAAAGGAAGGAAGAATGAAATAAAATTAAACAAAGAACGAAGGTAATAATATTCGGTAAATCGACAAAATTAGGAAAGAAAGGACGTTTAATATCAATGCGTGAAATTCTTTTATGCCGATGTCTATATCGTTATGATTTATCATAATGTTTGCGTTTTGAGATCAACGACGTTGTGTTATAAAAGGTAACATTAGCAGCGGGATATTAACATTATCAACGATAAGATACAGACGTTCGGCGTTGGAACAAACACGCGTGGGATGATACGTGGCTCCTTAATGATTACTTCATAAATCTACTTTGCTATTGCTTGTTGCGTGCCTCGCACGATTCATATAAGCGGATAACGTTGCTTTACAAGGATCTTATGGCCTCTCGTTGAGATCCAAATTTTTGTTGGATCTGCTTACGTTGGACACTTTTGAGAAATTTCACCTATCATCCCTTACAAGTATCGCGATCATTTATATGCGGAATAATATTACAACGTAAAATTCTTTTATCATTTTCTGGTAACATAGGGAAAGATTTTATAAATCTTTAATTTATGATTATTAGATTTAAATGAACGAAAAGGAAGCGACTCATTTCTCTTTTTTTCTTTTCCTTTCTTTTTGTTTTTTTTTTTTTTTTGTTTTGTTTTTCAACTTGAACTTATTATTTTCTATTAGCATTCTCATCGAGTATTTCATACAACTCGCAAAGTACTTTTTATTGCAAGTACCTGTTCAAGAAGATAAACTGATATTCAGCACGAGTTTAAATCAGTTTTATTACCTATGGAGGTGCGAATAAGAAAAATAACAAGTGTTCACGGGCAGACCCGTGAAATCGGGATAAAAATCTTGAAAGTTACGTACTTCCGTGATATGTAAAACTATGTAAAAGACTTTCCTCAGTGCATAATAGATAAAAAAGAGAAACTGGGACTATTCGATCGGTGGTTAAGAAAATCCTGAAATATAATTAATTGAGAGCGGTGTAACGTTGGTTTTAGAAAGTTCATTCTTTCCTAATCCGAGTAATTCTTGTTCGTACAATTTATCTTTGATCATGTTTTTAGTAAATTTTTGATCAATATTAAAATTAAAAGAATTTACTTAATGGTAAATCATTTAAATAATTTCTTAAATATATCTATATAATTTATTGGCAATATATTCTTCTTTAAGATAAACTAAGATAACTTTTCGAAACCATAGTAACGGAATCATTTTACGATATGATCGAATCGTGATAGTGGTCGCACGAACGTCAGCTTTAATTTTATCCAAGTAGTATCTTCGTTGCGCTTGAACACGAACATTGCCAGTAGGATTCCGTTGTTTGTCGTTTCGTGCACCAAAGATCTGGTTAAACATCGCCAACCGGATTTGTTTCTCCTTCTCTCCTCTATCTTTTTCTTCCTGTCACTGGCATGTGAGTTTCGTTAAATGATTCTGACGACTACGAGCCGTTGCGCCTTGTGCTAGTAATCCGAAGTAACACGTTCAAGAATCATTGAACTTGTTCGTGCCATTTGTTACCATGGGAAATGCCTGAAAATAGAAAATTTATCATCGATCAGTGTCGTATAACAAAAAAGGAAAAAAAAAAAAAAAAAAAAAAAATAAAAAACATATTCGTTTCGAGCGAGTATAATTTTTAAATGAAATTGCATTTATTTGAAAATCATGTTTCGTCGTATTGTTGAATAATCGAAATTTTTTTTTTATCGTTACAATATATTCATAATAATAAATGTACTTCTGGACATGTAAAATTTGTAGAGAAATTTTGTTTGAATAATAACAAAAGAAAAATTCACCAAAGGTAATATCTATCTTACCAAACGATTTTGCGAGATACACGTAGCAGCTCGATGTTCTATCGTTAGATCCAATCGGTTCGTACATACGCGTACGATCATCTTGTAAGTTTCAAATAACTTCGAGTCGGACAGATTTAATACCGGACACACAACATGTCAACGATAGGGAGGACAAGCGACGGTGTAACGCATTCTTCGAGGCACTACACGAAGCCGAACAGAAAAAAGACAAAGAGAGAGAGAGAGAAAGAGAGAGAAAGAGAGAGAGAGAAAGAGAGAGAGAGAGAGAGAGAGAGAGAGAGAAGAGGGGAATCGAAAAAGCAGATTTGATTCGAAGAGGATAGGACAGATCGGTATGGTGTCTGGCTCGGCAGTAGACGAGCCGGGTAGATGGCGGCGTGCAGGGCCGTGCCAAGGTAATATCCATAGGAACACCCCATGTCAGAGGGAGAGACGTAGAGACGCGCGATCAATCACGAGGGACCCTGCTGCCACGCTCGTGGCCCTCATATCAGCCGTAATACACAGTAAACATTTTTAACTTTGCCACGTTATTAATATTAGTTGCGCTCCCTGGACACATAGTAGCGTCCCTCCTCTCCTCTTCTATCTCATCCTCTCACCGATCCTTTCTTCCTTCTCTTTTTCTTTTTCTTTTTCTTTTTCTCTTTCTTTTTCTTTTTCTTTTCTTTTCTTTTTTTTTTTTTCATTTCTCTTGCGTCAACCTTCGTCGCTAGCTATCACTTTTTTCTTCATCTCCCTTTCTCTAACAACAAAATATCATAGCAAAATATCATAATCGTTCGATGTCTTTTAACGTTTCCATATGGCCTACATAGGCCGTTTCTAAATAAAAATTTTTGAAATACTTCTTTTTTCCTTTATTTGTTTCTATCATCGTTACGAATTTATCCTTTAACGGAGAAATAAATTATTATCTTTCGTCTCGATCTCCCCTCCCTCACCCCTTTCCACTGATTCATATGATTATTGCGTATGCATTTATTCGCACCTATTTCGAGGATTAGAGACTTTTCTCCGGGTAATTTTACGATAGACTAAGCTCGAGGCATGGGTAATCATAATTTTAAGAATTATCGTCCCATACGAGCCGGATGATATTTATAATAGCATTTGGTTAATCATATTCAAAACTCTCGCCTGGCCATTATTATTAGTCACACTCACTTGCTTCAATGTCTTCGTTCCGATCAAGTTAGTTTCATTGGCCGCGTTAATTCATGGTCTATGATGCAGATTACAGTTATGCCAGTGGACCGTTTGATAGTAAGTACAAAATAGCTGGCGGCATGTAATAAAAGTAAACGAGCATTCGCTTCGAGTCGTTAACGTCTCATCGATCATGATCCATCGAATTTGAGTTTTAGACGTAATCATAGAAAAATAAACATTCATTGCTAGTAAT
>NC_140813.1:4162500-4170000 GCF_050613455.1 Vespa mandarinia | reverse complement strand
CGAAGGAAACAGGAAATTAATATTAATTAATGAAATTGAAAAACTTCGTACAATATACGTGCAATATTTTCGATTGTTATAAAGAAAGAACGTGAATCGATAGTTCGAATCCTTCCATTGAATCATTCCCGTTTAATATTCTTGAATCATGAAACAGCTTTCAAAATTAATGCCAAAGTTCTTTAAAAAGGGGAAAACCCGTGAAGGAACTCGCTCAGCTGCCATGCATGTTAAGAGCAGTAAGAATAACGCGGGGAAGCGCGTGGTTCAAGCGAAATTAATGTAAAGCTTCCGTGACCGAAGAAAGGGAAGCAAGACGGGGTCGAAAGGAAAGCTATACTTGGAACGGTATAATGCGCCTTTAACGTGTTCCAATAATAAAAGTAATTATTTTGCGGAAAGAAGTCCCGGACATTTTTTTATCTCGTTCATTTTTATTATTATTATTATTATTATTATTATTATTATTCTTTATCACGGAAGTTGAAACGTAATTAAATCTTATTTCGAGATAAAAAAAAAAGAAAAAAAGAAAAATAATTCATCAGTTTTCATAATAAACTAAGAGCGCTCAAAGTGAAAACGAACTTAGAAAGCAAGACTTTTATATCTCAGACATGTTAAAGTAGTATAAGAAAAGTAGGAAGTTGGAAAATAGAAAATATAGAAAGAAAGAGAGAGATAGAGAGAAAAGAGAGAGAGAGAGAGAGAGAGAGAGAAAGAGAGAGAGAATCTGTACAACGTATTTTAGATCGCACCGGTGACTGGAATCAGGGAAGATACTCTCGAAAACGATTTGGGGGAGGTGAAATTCTTGGATAGGGCGTAGAACGGCTAGCAGGCATTTCTAGGTAGCGAGTGACTACAGACATTAGTCCACTGACACCATTGACACTTTTATTAATGACACGGTTGCCGAAGGCGCGTCCCCTCTTCTCTTCCACCCTCTTTTCGAAGCATCCTCCTTCGGCATCAGATTTTCCACCGCAGTGGATGCAGTCGCAGTAGCAGTCGGGATTCGTTCGCTCCTTTCCATCTCGCGAACTTTTTTTTTTCTCTTTCTCTTCTTGACATTATTGTATCTCCTTGGAGGTAAAGAAGAAGGAGGAGGAGGAAGAAAAAGGAACGCTTTACCTTCCATGTCTATCGCTTTTCTCTGTTCTCCCTCTCTCTCTCTCTCTCTCTCTCTCTCTCTGCCTCCCTTTCGTTCTCTTTCTCTTTCTCTTTTCCATCCCTTGCGAGCCCTCCGTGTCTACTCGCTTGCCACGAGCTTATCTTCTTTTTCTCTCCGTCGCCTCTCGTTTCCTCCGTCTTCGTCGTTCTTGTCGTTCTGGCCTGAACTCACCCCCTTCCTCCATGGCTGTTCATCCATTCCTCTGTCCTGGAACCTCACGAGGGAACGGCTCTCAAGTAACATTGAAAAATCTAACGGGTGGCTGAAGAATCGGTGATACCGATATCATCCATTGTATTTTACCGTTGCGATTCGATGAAAAAACAAAAGAAAAGAACAAAGAGAAAAACAGACAGATAGAGAGAGAGAGAGAGAGAGAGAGAAACGAGAAAGATTGTCATGTTTGATCCTTTCAATAGCTTGATAAGATGACAAGAAATATTTCCAATACGTATATATGTTTCGTATTTCGAAAAATTAAAGAAGCATATAGGTTATGTTTATTTTACATGAAAATATTATATCTTATATTTTCTCGACTTTATTTATAAAAATAAAATACGATGGATCGAGCTATCATCGACTGTTATCGAAATGAAAATTGGGTCGATTTTCGATTCAACGAGATTTTTATTAAAACGAAAGTCGCTCTCGTTGAAAGGACATATCCGTGGCGAGGCGAAATGTGTTTGACGCCTGGCGAACGCGATTCGTATCTCTGAAAAAAAGGAAAAAAGAATGACAAAAAAAAATAAAAAAAAGAAAAAAAGAGAGAAAGAGGGGGATTGTTACGTAGGTGGGTTGCACGTTCGAGCGGGAACGTGACTCGTATAATTTATTAGGACGGAAAGGCCGAGAAGAATTTCTGGCCGATCGGCACCCTTAGAAAGACGGCGTGAACTTGCGGAGGCAATCGATATAACAAGCAATATATATACAGAGGCGCGTGCTCGAAATTGTCACGTCGTTTGTAATGATGACATTCGATCAGACCGTTCATCCTCCTTTACGTCCTTTTCTCTCTTTCTCTTTCTCTTATTCTTTACCTTCTTATCCTCATCGTCCTGAAGCTTATCCTTCTTCGTGCTTCCCCCAATGCGCACCACATTTTAACCGAGTCTGTCGTTGGACAACAAGCCGAGGGACTTTTCTTTCCAACGTTTTATCCGTAGATTTGTGGACGTCTACTACTCTCGTGAATCGCCAACTCATAAGACTTATTTCTTTCGAGTAGAGACTCAATTATTTCTTTCTTCTCTTCCATTAATGAACGTATTAATCGAACGAATGGATGAGCGTTAATGATCGTTTGAATATACATTAAATCGATTGGATAGACGTTTATACAAGTTTATAGAAAAAATTTTTCTATAAACTAAAATAGATCGAGAATCGTCGATATACCATAGATAGATATAATGTTACATTGGGAAGAGTGGAACGTTTCGATTAAAATTTCGCCGGTGCATCGCTAGATAGGAAAGAGTTTCGTTGAAAGGAACGGCAGAGAGGCCGTGTGGAAGGACAAAAGATAAGAAAAGAGAGAGAGAAAGAGAAAAAGAGAGAAAGAGAGAGAGAGAGAGAGAGAGGCATGGGGTGGGTACTATCTCCGGTGGATAGTAGCGTGTGCTGATGGATGACAAATGGTTCCTCCACGACGCATCACTCTGGGCGCTGCTAGGGACTCCTCCTATACGTGATCGACTATAGCGAGATGGGCGTCGTGCGCGCGGGGGATTCTATCCCGGGGCGCAACGGGGGTTGCGCCAGCATAGAACGTGGCCGAAGCGGGGAATGTAAGGTGGGTTGGGTGGCGAGAGGAGGTTGGAGGGAGGACGAACGGCTCGGCGGAGATAAAGTGGGACGTCTGATCCTCCGTCGAGGCGAGCAAAAAGATCCTCGCGCTTCGCGTCCCAGGAGACGGAAGCCGGGAACGAGAAAAACTCCCCCAAGCCCCGTCAAACGTGTCCCCTCACCCCAGCCCACCCTTCTCTCTCCCTTCCAATCCCTTTCCATCCCTTCTTTCTACCCTCTTCTCTCTCTCTCTCTCTCTCTCTTCCTCTCTCTTACCCTTCTCCGTTCCTACCACCACCACTACCACCACCACCACCACCACCACCACCACCACCACCACCACCGGCAACATCACCATCGCCATCCAGCCAGCTCGAACCACCCTCTCCGTCCTAACCGACGCTTTCATCCACCTTTTCTCCACGACGAGCAACCCTCCAACCGTTCAAAGAGAAAGAAACTTCGAAGGGAAAGAATCTCCGCTATACTTCATCCCCCAGCCCGCTAGGTCATTAATTAGTTCGGGCCAATCGAGCGAGAACCGCGCGAGCGCACACAGCTCTCTATGTCCGAGAAGGTAATCGTCGATCCCGCTTGATTTCAGAAAACGGCATTCTGCCTTTGACGCTCGAACCAAGAGGATTTATGCGAGTCTAAAGGTTATCCAGGAATGCACGAAGAATTTTAAAAAGTCTTTCCTACGATAGTTAGTTATCTAATTTCGATTTTCGTAATCAGCGATGCGAGAATCCGAAGAAAGTTTTCTTTCGTTTTCTTTTTATCCTTTTCCTTAGTGATCGATAGAGAATACGAAATTCTACGCGTGATTAATGAAAGATCGAAAAGTTTTTACACGTTTAATATGCATGTACGTATCCTTATAATCTTCATTTCTATTTATAATATATATATATATATCTCTCTCTATCTCTCTCTCTCTCTTTCATTCTCCTTCAATTGCTTATCAATTCGTGCTTCACTCATCGATCCTATTGATCATCTATCGTACGTTTCACTTTCGCAATACGAATATATATATATATATATATATTTCGTGATATATCCTTCCTAAGGATTCGTCCCCTTTCTTTTATCGTATCAATGATCATATTATAATACAAATTTTTCTACATATCTATATATTCGTTATGATAAAAGCAAAAATTACGAAAGTGTGATTATATTATTAATGAAAATTAATTGAAACGAATTATGTGGGTCTAAAGGAGTTAACGCATCGTTAACTTCGTTCTTTCGTCTTTGCTCGATTTGTATCAAAGAAGTAGAGATAACTTAGGGTGGAAATTTCGGTTGCTTTTGAAGTTTATCTTCCTTAAGAAGATCGCCGACAAGACTTTGTAGTAATACGAAGGGTGATCCTGCACAAATAAGTCTATCGTCGACATCGAAGGCTATCCGTAATGTAATCGATAAATACATCGAGCAGAAAGAACCTACGCTATTACTGTATCTTACTTTATAAGCGTTATTAAGTGCTCTATGGCTAATTCAACTCTCAACAACGTTGAGCTTAATTACGAACCACAATAAAAATTATATTTCTCTCCGTCAATATGGTATGTCTATTAAAATATTCTACATTATGTGGTTACTTTCGAATATGAATCCACGAGGAATAGATCGGTTAAAGATTTATGCGTGATCATTTATAAAGAATTATTTCATTTATGACGAATTTTTCTCGTTAAACGATATAATCTTTATGTTTTTAGTTTTAAAAGAACAATTTGTAGGATTAAAAGAAATAAGAAATGATAAAATTAACAAATATTTGTAGTTTTTTCTTTTCCTTTTTTTTTTTTTTTATTTTTTCCTTTCAATCGATTAACCCAATTATAAATATAAAATTGTAATATAAAATATTGTAGATCCAAGTGTAAGAAGTAAAAGTTAAATTTTTGCCGTAAACTGAAATAATCTTTTCTTAATATAAAAGATCGTACATTCAGATACTTGGAAGCGACGGTGCGGTGTAGGAAAGTAAACAGCAGGAAAGACGTCGAAAGATGGATGACGACGTTGCCGGGATCTCCATCATGAGCGACACGTCAGGCGGTTTGTATGAATTCCGCTTGATTGCCGGACCGGCTGTAGTATAACGAACCACCCGCTATGTCCATCAACTATACACCGGTCAATTCATTTCGGACATACATGCTAGCGCATATCGTGAACGCGAGCATGTTCGGTCGCGTAAGCATGATACGAATCAGCAAGGTTCCCTCGAATCATGTCTCGATCGTCTCACTGGTTTAGCCTAATCTAATCATTTTCCATGCTGGTCTCATTTATTTCTCTTCTTCTCCTTTTTCCTTTATACTTTTTGTTCTTATTCTTCTTTATCTTCCTTTTCTCCGTCTAAATCTTTCTTCATTTTATCTTCCCCGAGCGTCATGAGGACCATCTTCATCATCGTCGATAAAACAAATATTTCCGATCTCGAAACGTACTTCATAGTACTTACCACAGAGAAAATCATGACTCTACGTTCAATACATTGGCAGCTATTTTAGTAGGTACTACGAACTTAAGATTCATGGTACTAACGCACAAGTCCACCGGATGGTATTCATAGCTCGAGAATGAAGTTGTTAGGAGACTAGTCATTAAATACCTATCTGTCCTTTTAGCACGAGTACCATACGTATAATTTGCGGACAGGACGACGACGCGCGATTTGCCTTTGGGTTTGTTCGTATCAATTACCGCATGTACCGGAGCCGGTCGGGATTGGGAAACGCAATAAAGACATTTAACATTGATGTTTATTATAGGAGATACCGGTGCATAAAACGGGCACCTTGGGAGCCGACGGTTAATATTTTACTCATCTCATTTTCGCTGCTCGTAAACTATTCATTTATCCGCGGCTATAATCTTGATCGAAACTACGGATTATTATCCTTCTTGTATCATCATCCACCTCTTCTTTCTGCTTCCTTCTGCTTCCAACCACGTCCTACCCATCTTCCTCTACGCACGTCGAGGGCATTTAATTTTTCTCCGACGGTTGGCTCGATCAGATCGAAAGCAATGACCCCCGTAAGCTATTCTCAAAGGCGATGCCGCTTCTCCGCTTTTATATACAACGAGTTTTACTTCGCGCACCGGATACGTAATTCGACACATTTTGTACGTGCAATTTTGCAGGACGCGCCACGAGATATATAATATTACTAGCTTCTACCTTATATCTTATATATCTCGACCGCAAAATTATCCCTACCACCCTCTACCCTCCATTCTACTCACCCTCATCCCTCGTCCGACGTCTTGTAATAATAAATATATTTTTATTTCATTTCATTTTATTTCGTTTTATTATTTCTTTTTATTATCCTTTCTTATTCCTCAAGTGAAACTCTCAAATAATTCTTAATCGTTCTCAAATGTATTTTCTCGTTTGTGAGGATATATTTTCTTGACATTAAACGAGAAACGTATACACGATATATAAAAGAATAGTGAGAGAAAAAAGAAAAATAAGTAAGAACGATATATTACGAGTCATCGATAAAAGCGGAAATAACTCAGTTCGCCACCCAGAAGGGAAGATTGCATCGCGTACCGTATAAAACAAGAACCCTGAGAAATTCCAAAATTACAATAATGATTTCCAGCCGTTTTCAGTTAAGACATTAAAGCGACGCGTATAATTTGGACGAGAACAAGGGCCGCAAGTAAAGGCCGTGTCGAGTCCAGGCGTTCATAATAATAAACTTTAAAACATATTATGCAGATTGCAGTTGAAATGCATTCTCTTTATCTGTATCGATATCTCGATAGGTCTGCGAAAATATTTTTTCTTATTAATAAACATCTCTCGGAAGCCGAATTATTTTCCACTCGAATGCACCGGCCTTCCGTAGAAATTTTCTTTTCACAAATATCATAATAATAAATAATAAAAACTGTGTACGCCCAATTATAATTTGACATTACAGTCTTAAATAACAATTAATATTATAAGAAACTAATTAACATCCATTCAAAGATAAATACTAAATATTTATTTAATTACCACCTATAAGATCGAGCTACATTACGTATCTCGTTAAACGAGAAGTTGGAATATAATTTTAATTAATAGGAAGATGATGGCGAGCATCTTGGACGACGATAAATTATCATGACGCCTAGAAAACTCGTTTCGCGTCCACAGTGAAACAACAACGCGAACGTTGCCATAACAAATGACATAAATGCATTACGTGCAAGTTATAAGTTTCGTCGTTGTTTCTACGAAAACGTTCGAATATTCCATCGATGTGTAATTTCATGACACCCGTCGAATGAATACCTTTATTAAGAAATCTTATAGCCTATTTAATCTCAATAGTTATCTTTTAGAAAATTTAAAACGATCGAATAAATAATACGTTCTTTTCTCAATCAGTGCGTTATCAAATCGGCATTTAACCTCTCAGAGAGTTTCCAATTTACTTACATTTCGAACCCTCATTGGATTACAAGACGCGGTGAGGTCCACGAACACGCGAATCCCCCAGTCT
>NC_140813.1:4137500-4160000 GCF_050613455.1 Vespa mandarinia | reverse complement strand
TTTTTTTTCTTCTTAATATCAATGACGCATATAATTATAATTCCGTTTCTCTCGTTAATTCAACCCGTGAGATAGTCGTACATATTCTTTATCAGTATCTAATCGATTTTCGTAATCCGATAATCATCCACGTCGTTAGTGGGTTCATAATTGAATTAATAATCAAGTTACATAGTCGGTCGTTCAATTTTAATAAAGAGACGACGGGTCGTGTCCTTGAGCGTTAGCGGGTTGCCACTGTATAAGAGAATGAGAAAGAGGGAGAGAGAGAGAGAGGGGAAGATAGAGAGAGAGAGAGAGAGAGAGAGAGAGACGTAGAGATGGAGACAACGCGAGGGTTGGTTCTCCTTGACTGATGAAGCATCCAGAACGTTAATTACCGCCGTGTTGTTATCCATCCGACGTGAGATGTCGTCATCTACGTCGACATAGTCAACTTAGACGAGAGAAGAAAGTATCCTTTTCGCAAAAAGGACTCCCACTATTTCTTATTTCTTTTTTCTCCTTTATCCTTATTTAATTCGTGCTACGAAGAGAAGTGAAAATTTACTTCTCCTGGACTCGACGTCCTCGAGATTCTACGGGTCACGCGTCTCCAGGCACATTATCGTCTTCTCACCGTCGTTGTCGTCGTCGTCGTCGTCGTCGTCGTCGTCGTCGTCGTCGTCGTTCTCGTCGTTGCGTTTCTGTAGAAATGCAAGCCATGCAAGTGCATATATTATTAAAGAGAACTCATTATTCTCGGCTACTTTATAATTTCTTCGTCGTGCACCGATAAGAGGAGTAATATGGTCGCGCGTAAGGCTCGTTATAAAATCTACGTCCAAGAATAGTATCGGTGATCGGAAAATTGCTGGATCCTTTACATTCTCTCTCTCTCTCTCTCTCTCTCTCTCTTTCTCTTCTGTGAAAAAAGCCTCTTTAAAATATTTCATGTTTCAATGATGACGACGATGAACACGGAGATACGTGATAATTTCGTTTTCAACTTAATCGATCCAACATGAACAAAACTGATCGGTGCTTTCGATTTATTCCGTGAATAATATCTACGCACGATCTGGTGGATAAGATTGGCTTGGTTACCATCATTAACGGTTAGCTTGATTTTGTGTCTTTTTTTTGTTCTTTTCTTTTTTTTTTAGAAATGTTTCCTGATAATGTCGTCAATTGAAGTATCGTGAAGATGAGGATAAGATTTAAGTGTAAGATTATCATATAATTAATAGGATTTTATAATTATTTAAATTATATGATATTATTGTGAATCGAAACACCTTATTGTTCCAATTTATATAAGTATTTTAAGATCGAGATAGTGATCTTTGTTTTTTTTTTTTTTTTTTTTTATTTTTTTATGTACATACTCAAAAATGTACCTTAACAGAGATTTATCTGAATGCATCGGTAAGAGCACAGGAAAAATAATCGGACGAGCAACAATATAGATATCTATGTTAAATTTACAACGCAACTGCACACGTACACATATATTTATTTTTGTATCGCATTGAAAGGCCTAAGCCGATCGGGAAGTATCGTACGTTGCTCGTTAAACCGTTATAAAAGATTCAATCTGTATATATGTGTGTGTGTATATAAATGTACGTATGTAAATTACTTACGACTATATTCGTGTATTTGTACATTACATGCATATGTACAAATGTACACGTGTATCATGGTGCGTCATAAGTTACGTCAACTAAAGCCACGCTCGGAAACGTTCAGCGTATGGCACTTTTGTAAAAAGAGATGGCGGCTGGGTGAATAGGAATGCTTTAGGCCGATCCCTTCTTGCAAGAAACGAAAGAAAATAAATTGTTAGGATGGTAGGTATACGTATACATCGACTACTCTCCTACGCGATCTTTTGCAGCCTATCGACACGGCACTGTACATTCTGATCGTCCCCATTTATTCGCCCTCACACGATATATACAAATGTACATCTATATCCACGTATACGATTCTCGTTCATACTATATATACATATATATATATACATATATAACGATACGCGAACAAATACTAATAATTAGTATCGTACAATTTCGTGAGCCCACGCACGATAACTTTTAACTAATCTATCATAGATATAACTACATCTCCATTTACTACGTCTTTATATTATTACGATTTCTTTTACATTTCTTTCATTAATCCTTATGTAAACAATGATCTTCGAAGAAATACAATTCAACGTGAACACTTAAACTTTTCTCAATGAACGAGCAAAGGACGATGGAAAGGAGAAAAATATGTTTTCAAATATAACAGAGAGAACAAAGTAAGAGAATGTTATCCATAGGAGCAAGTTGAGAGAGAGAGAGAGAGAGAGAGAGAGAGAGAGAGAAAAAGGGAGGGAGAGAAAGGTAGTAAACATTAATCGTAGTTCACGGTTTTCCACGATCTTAACTATCAGCAGAGAGCAAAGTTTTACGACGTTCCATGGACACGTTGGAACGTACGGTACAGGGCGTACGTCCTGGATGGTCAGCCGCCTGGCTTTGGTCCGGTCTCTCTCTCTCTCTCTCTCTCTCTCTCTCTCTGTCTCACTCTTCCTCCTTCTCCTCCTCCTTCTCCTCCTCCTCCACCTCTAGCCACGGACGGTGCGCCAGGGGAAGAGATGGATCATCCATCGTGGTGGCAATGAATCATGAGAGCGCTAGGGATGCTCGCCGGCGAGCCGACGTTACCAGAACCAGCTAGTGGTGGGGGCAGTAGATGAGCGTGTTGTTGGTGGGGGAAGTTGAGAGAAGAGATAGAACATAGAAAGAGAGAGAGACAGAGAGAGAGAGAAAGAGAGAGAGAGAGAGAGAGACAGAGAGAAAGAGAGAGAGAGAGAGAGAGAGAGAGAGGGAGAAAAGAAGGGTGGGGGGAGAAAGGCCGGAAGTCCGCTCGGCGCGCCGTCGCGCGTTCCTCCATTTTTCAAAAAATAAAAGCGACCACAGCGCCGCCTCATTGTTTGGTTTGCCGGTTCGAATGTTTGCGTGGATGTTTGGCGACGATCTCGAGGGTGGGTGGACGAAAGTGAAAGAGGAAAGGGAAGATCGAGCGAGCGTTAAAGGAAAATATTATTAACTCGATCCCCATGTCCACGAGACCGACGAGCCTTTCTTTTTTCTCTTCTCTCTCCTTTCTTCTTCTTATAAATTTTTTTTGCCCCTCTCTTTTTTTCCTCCTCTATTTATCTATCTATCCATCTGTCTATCTATCTATCTATCTATCTATCTATCTATCTATCTATCTATCTATACACTTCTTCTGATCTCACTCTTTCTCTCTTTTTCTCGCGCCAGCGCGCGAAGCTACGTGAAAAGTAGGAGCAAATCGATCGGCCATGTTTCTTTTCAATTCGACGCTCTCGATTCTCATGGGATGGACGAGGAGCTCCATTCCTTAGATAGGAAATTTTATTACTCGTGAAATCGCGATACAGACCCTTCCCCTTTCATAGATATTTTTTTTCTTTCTTCTTTTTTTCTTTCTTTTTTTTTTCTTTTCTTTTCTTTTTCTCCTTTTTTGCCTTTCGTCAAAATCTCCTACGACACGTGATGATAACGGCGCGATTGTAGGGTAGAAGAGTATCCTGATATCTCGAGCTCGAACGAAATTGAAGAGGGGCGCGGAGGTAGAGGGAGGGGGGGTGGAGGGAAAGAAAACAAATAAAAAAAGGAGGGGGGAAAAAAAAGAAGAGAGAAAAATGTTTCTAACAAGAATTTATTCGAATGTAGGTTGAAAGCTGTTATTTGAAAAAGGATAATATCGATCTTTAATCTTTATCTTTCTTATATCTAAGTTACTTATGGGGATTGCGCGGAACGTGTTAAAGAAAAACACCTATTTCAAAGAAGAACTTAGTATGCTTCTGGAAAAAGTGGTAATTTAACTTTACACAAACGAATACATGTATTACGCGTACTCAGGATGATTAGGCAGACGCGATCGCTTGAAAATAGTATCCCGGTCTTTCGATGATTAATTTTACCTCGGCTTGGCATGATCCGAACGGCAGTTAGTGAATATATCCACGTTCTGAGGCGAGAAACGAAGAGAGAGAGAAAGAGAGAGAGAGAGAGAGAGAAAACGAAAAGGAAGAATGAAAGAGAGAAAGAGAAAACGAGCAGGGAGAGTATTAAGTAGTAGGTTGTACCTACGCCGTCTATTTCTTATTACATGAGAGGCCGAAAGACCAGACCTTATCGACACGAACACCTTCTTGGCTTCGTACTGCGAGCACGATTTCAGAAGGCGATCGTACAGGCTGCTCCATGCTTATGGGCATCGATGATTGGCCGATACGAGCACGAAAGGCAATCCATGGACGTCTTCATCGTGGCAAGTCATGCTTATTAGCGCATTAATTACGTGCAATACTCGATAAAGGCGTCCGTAGGAAACTTTTATATTCATCGTGCGTGCGTGCTTCGATTTGAATCTACTTTAAATCTCGATTGGCTTGAAAAGCCGGTAAATTCGAATTCTAATTTTCAAGATAACCCGAATCGACTTTTTTAATGTTCACGTCCTCGTTTTCCAAACTTTTTATTTCATTTCCGCTTTTATTTTTCTTCTTATCTTTATTTTCATTTTCTTTCGATTAACAATGATCGGTTCGAGGGTGGAAGGAAAAGAGGGAGAGAAGGAGAGGAGAGGAAGGGCAAAAAAAAAAAAGAAAAAAAATTATTTATATATATATATATATATATATATATATATATATATATATATATACGGTCGTCGATTAACAAAGTTCACATCGTTAAAATCATCGTGCGGTTGTTTCGTCGACGCGATTCATAAATCACGAGAGGGTTAAAGCGTGGTCTAAATGCAAAATACCGACGGGGAATTCGAAAACACGGCGATCCACTTTGACGCGAAGGCAAGAAAATCCAACGTGCAACGTTTGAGTCTCGCGCCAAGAAATGGACTTTCTTTTAACTTCGCGTACGAAGAAGAAGCCGCTATTAATCAATGCGAATACACGCGATGTCAAGAGACCATCGCAACCCACGGCTCGACCCGACGATTATCTAGAATAAAGGATCGTGCGACAAATCATTTCCTTGTCAGGAGTCGTCCGATTCGTCTGGATAGAGAATTACGTTAACTTGTATCTACTTAATATATTAATAATGAGAAGGGAGAGAGAGAGAGAGAGAGAGAGAGAGAGAGAGAGAGAAAGAGAGAAAGAGAAAAAGAGAGAGAGTGAGAGAGAGTGTGAGAGAGTAAAAGTCAAGTCAAATACGAATCATAATATATGGTTGTTCCTCGATTAAGAAATTGCCATACTCTTGGTTCTTGTTGTATCGAATTCGAGGATCATGCATGTAGGTAGGTATGTAACATGTATAAGTTTTTCATATTAACGACAATAAAATATAATTTTTTGAACGATTAACGGACGTCAGGGTATAAAATTTTTTTCACGAAATCGAAGGCGATCAACATATATATATATATATATATATATATATATATATATATATACATTCCAATATATTTTTTCTTATATATTCCTCATTATAAACAAATTGTAATTATACGATATAGAAACTCAATATTATTTTACTATATTTATAATAGTAGAGAAAGAATGTATTACAAAACAATAGATTGAAAATACTTTGATTCTATCGTAGTCATAAAATAATTATAAAAATATAGATAATTCAATTTTGTCACTATACGAATAGAAAACTTGATAACGTAATACTTATCTTATTGTTAAGATATTATAGATTTTTGACGATTCAGTCTGATACGAGATCGATGTAATTAGGTATTACGATATTAGTAAACTTTTTTGTTCGAGAAAAAAGTGCTCAAAGTGGAAAAAAAGAAGGAGAAAATGGAAAAAAAAACATTATAGTAGGATCGAGGAAAATCGGAGAAACGGATTTTCATGTGAGTCCTTGCGATAGCCATACCGTGCCGTCGGCGGTAGCAACAGCGACGGTGGAACCGAAGCAGGAACATTCGCATCTTGCCTGCTTTATAAATGCTTCTACATTTATTAAGGCTACTCCCCGGACCGTGGATACGTATTTCGAAATGAATGCCTCGTGACGTGGCACCGCGACGCTGTCGTCGGGGCGCGCGCTCTACGAAAAGTGAAATATTTCCGTCGTATTTTCACATGCGCGCACACGACAAATGGCCTCCGTGCGTCTGACGGGCCACGGCTTCAAAAAAAAAAAGGAAATATATATATATATATATATATATATATATATATATATATATATAAATATATGTGTGTGTGTATGTATGTATGTATAAACGTATGTGTTCATATGTGTATTTATACGTATGGGAACAATGCTGTCGAACGTATTTCTTCTTCATCAATTAAGTTGCAAATCTATGAACGATAAAAGTTCGATAAAAGTGACCAGACAAATTCATTTTATTTTAGAGAAAACAATTGTCGAAATTTTCGACGAATTTTTTCTATCAAGTAAAGAATTCCAGTTGATTTAGGTAATGATCATTTCTGTATAGTAAGAAAGGAATTCTATCTCTCTCTCTCTTTCTCTCTCTCTCTCTCTCTCTCTCTCTTTCTCTCTCAGTTTCTCTTAGTTTCATGCGATCAAGATTATTTCGACAAATTGATACGAGCGTTATTTACTAAGCGTTATTTTCTCTCTCTCTCTCTCTCTCTCTCTCTCTCTCTCTCTCTCTCTCATACTTTCTTTCTTTCTTCTCTTTATTTATTTGTAAGAATAAGAAATGTAACCATGGATACAGTTCATTTTAACTTCACTCGCGATGATCGAATAGAAGACGTTATCGAGGTTGAAATACATCCTGTATGAATGAGTATTCGCGTGAGAAACACGATATATCACGGGCTTTCTTTCTCATTGTTATCGATACGTCATCGGAGTTATCGTACGCAATGAAACTAAATTTAGACGTTAATGTTTAACTCACTGTCGTGTTGAACTATCGTAAAGACTCTGGATACCTTAATGATCCCGTCTGCTTCATTATCCTTTTTAAATAAGGTATCTACCTTTTCATGTTTGTTAAGTGTGTTTTGTAAACTCCATTTTCCACGAATATTTGACTTCTCGTTGATCCTTAACACGAAGTCGCGCCATGTCACAAATCATTTATCTTAAAGAAAGGACGGGCCTTAAGTGACGTAAATGAATGTATAAGCATTCGTTATGAGCCTCGGGAATAACATTGAACTTTCGTTTACCGTTAGTTTTTTTTTTTTTTTTAACGAATAATGTACACCACAACACAAGAGAGCACAACACAATTTATCCTATTATATAACATAATATTCGTAATAATTTATTCGATCATATCATTCTATAAAATCTATACAATATCGAGATAAAATTTTCATATAATTACAAAAGCGTATGATATTCTATATTATAGAATTATATTTGATATATGATTTTATGAAAAAAGAAAAAAAAAAAATTTGTCAACGATTGCGATGCGTTCGGTTTTGAAAATAATCGTAATTCGACTCGACGATTAATCAACATTTTAATTCCCGAAGAAATTCCCGAATTCTGTGCGTTTTAACGTTAACGCACAACATAGAGAACGATTCGAAGTTCCGTTGGACCGTCCGACAGCACGACCGCGACGATTAATCTCGGCCGTTTAAATCGTAGCCACGAGAGTGGTCCTCGAAAATCCGTCAAAACGCACCATGTAAACGCGCCTACTCTTTGCGTTTCTATCGTGCGTAGTGCTTATTAATAGAAGTCAGTTCGAACAACGAATATTTACGTTAGTAGAAATGTATTCGACGGAATTTCGGATCTATGACATTATGATTTATCATAGAAAAATAATAGAAAAGAAAAAAATTTCCTTTGAATGAACGAATCAACGTTAGAATATCGTTTGGGTTTTGATTCGAGCGGTCGCCATGTTCCGACGGACGACGTTCAGTTGAACGCCATTTTGGGCCGAGACGAGTTCTTCGGCTCGAGGCGCCCTCGAATCCGGTTTATTTTACCTTATATTTTATGTTTCTATCGATCTGCTGTAATATTTCACGAGTTTTCTTCCGAAGTGATTCATAAGTATTTATTATTTAATTTTTTAATACACAAAAAGAATAATCGCCTTTACTGTTACAATTTCTAGATTGGAGAGTACTCGTTGAAAGTTCATTGATTTATTATATCTATATCTTCATTTTATTAATGATATATATATATATATATATATATATATATATATATATATGGATTTATTGTGATTTATTATTGTTTTATGAGACACGTTTAATTTGATTCATAGTTTATCGGTATGTATTTATATAAATTGTACTTTCCGATGTTGGAGGACATGTTTTATCGTTGAACGTTATTGAAATATTTTTGAATGTCAATATGAATGTTATTTCAAAATCTCTTTCATTCGTTATTTTAATATTTGAAATTATATTATTTTATAATTCTATAAGATTCGTAACAATTCATTATACTTTATACGAATTACGATAAATATTAAGATTCTTTAATAAGATACTTTAATTTCAATATACACAATATATATAAAGACATTTCGATATATTTTTCTTTCATCATTATCCGACGGCTAACAATACCAACCGCATTATAACGAAATAGAAACATTCGCGAGTGTTATGAGAACTAAAGAATGATATTCCTTGGAAAGAAAGTCGTCCGCACATATATAGAGTTGAAAAATGAAAATACTAATCAAGATGGAGCATCTCAACAAATGTTTCTGGCAAAAGGGAAGAAAGAAGAAAGAATGAGAAAGAGAAAGAGAAAGAGAAAGAGAAAAAGAGAGAGAAAGAGAGAGAGAGAGAGAGAGAAAGAAAGAAAGAGAGAGAGAGATGAAGGAAAAGGATTTACGAAAGCAGTGCGTACCACGTGTGCGTCATAAATCATTTGGCTGACTCCTCTAATTATAAGTATGACTATCGCCGCTATCGCATCGTCGCGCGTATAATGCCCGAAGGCTGAATAACAGTGAGCTTCACCGCGATAACCGTGTCTTTTTCTTCGAGAGAGAGCAAAAGAAGAAGACGAAGGATATGGAGAAGATGAAGAGAGGACGAGAAAAGGAATAAGAAAAATAAAAAGAAAAATCAAAGGAAAAGAAACGAATGAAAAGAAGAAGAAGAAGAAGAAGAAGAAGAAGAAGAAGAGTCACGCAAAAAGGGCCGACAGATGAATTCCACCGTACGAAGAATGAAGACTCCCCGTGTACAGAGTATGTCAAAACATTTATTAATTGCCTTATGCTTTCGCGTTGTAATTTAAGTCGCTCGTTTCGGTCATGGACCATGGCTACATAAATATTATACTTCATTCCAAAAGCAGTTATTACATTGGTAGAATCGTTTCACCAAAATTTCATAATCTGAAACTCGGTACTTTTCGATCTTACAGAGTTATCCTTTTAAATCGAGTTACTCGGTTGAAATCTTTGTAAAACTTTAACCGAACGTTAGCGCGAGAGCAACACAAGTTTTATAAATGGAATGGCTAATGAACGTCATTAGGATCGTTAATGCGCAAACCTTGATCACATTCCTCGCATTTAACTATAGGACGTGACCATTTCTCGTTACGTTTGTAGATAGGTATGATTTGAAGTTTGATAAAAAATTCTACAACCGATTCGCTTCGTTGGCTTAGATCGCTATCACGGAATAGATCCATTTGCTAATCCGATATCGAACCTACGATATTTCATCTCTTCCTTTCGACAGCACCGAACAAGTGTACGTACGTGGTTAGGAAATTTCGAAGAGTGCAAGAGGAATGATTGCACGTCTCTAACGTGACGAGAATACGATAGATATAATGAATATCAAGTGTATTGAGAAAACTTTTGAAATTAGAGATAGACGTTTTTACATAATTATAATTTCTCTCTCTCTCTCTCTCTCTCTCTCTCTCTCTCTCTTTCTTTGCTCTTTCCTTCTCTTTTTCTTTTCCTTTTCTTTTTTATTAATTATAACGTCCTCTTTTTTTCCTCTCTTTCTTCCTTTTTTTTTCTTTTACACATTTTCAAATATTATCGAAAAAATATTATTACGATCGTTTTATTCTATGCATATCTATTATCGTTTTCTTCGTTTATAAACACTTATAATATATATATGCAATAATGTACGAAAACCTTTTTTTTGTTTCCCCCCCTGTCCCCCCCCCCCCCCACCCTCGTCCCGCAAGCGAAAGAGTAACGACAGCAATGCTTTCTAATCGAAGATAAAAAAAAAATTAAAAAAAAAAGAGAAAGCGCAAAAATGAATAAAAAAAAAAAAAAAAAAAAAAAAAGGAAAAGAGAAAAAAATAAAAAGAAAAAAAAAGAAAAAAAATAAAAAGAATAAAAAAAATAAAAAAAAAAAATAAAAACGAAGTTCGTTGAACGCATCGAGGCAGAGTAAAGAGTAGGTACGAGCGCGATGCAACGGTCGCGGATTTAAAAGTGTTTTCGATAACGGCACGATATCGGGAGCGCATCATCAAGGCTGTCCGCTACTGGGAGATATATCGCGCAACCCAAAATATTACTTCCCGTACATCACGCGCGTACATACGCGTTCCATAGGTATCGTGGACTATTATCGATGCACTATCGGTACCTAACGCCGGAACTCTAATCGCTTGCTGCTACTTCGACTGAAAATTAACTGCGTTCGTGGTTTCCCTCCAACCCCCTTCCCCCCACCCTCCCACTCGTCCCGTCTCTTCACGGTAAAAGGGTCGCTTACGTCGATAATTAGCTTAATTACTTCGTGATAGAATTAATGTTGAGATATTCCTCTCTTTCTCTCTCTCTCTCTCTCTCTCTCTCTCTCTCTCTCTCTCTCTCTCTCTCTCTCTTTATCTATCTATCTCTTTCTCTTTCTCTTCCTTCTCGTTCTTTCTCGATTTAATCTGAACAACATTCTTCCGTGAGTTTTTGAATTTTATTTTTATTTGACCGATAAATAGTTAAATATACTTAAACACTTTAGTGCGTGAAACTTTATTTCCTTTAAACGATTAGTAAATCATTGTAAAAAGTTGTAATACGATAATTTTTCTCTTTATAAAATGTGTTTGTATTTTTTGTTATCTTATTTATTTTCTTATTCCTACCTTGAATATATATATATATATATATATATATATATATATATTCAATATATATATATATATATATATATATATTCAATATATATATATATATATTCAATATATATATATATATATATATATATATATATATATAAATGAATGCAATATCGTAGAGTAAGATGGCAGAATTAGTTATATGTTAAATAATAAAAACATATTAATGTTTTAATATATTATCAACTGGCACAATTCACTCGTACAGAACAAATTCACATAGAAAACGATATCGTTTATTCTACGGGCGATCGAAGTTTTATCAGTTGCGAAAAGAATACGAATCACGTTATGTCCGTTCACCAACGCGTTTTGGTTAAAACTGATCCAGGTAAAGTTTGTTTCTCGTACATAAAACGAACAGAAGGGTCTACGCTGTGTTGGTACGACCTTGAATCGTTCACAATTTGCGTATTTAGAACGAGAACTC
Organism: Vespa mandarinia; assembly: GCF_050613455.1. Taxonomy (NCBI): domain Eukaryota; kingdom Metazoa; phylum Arthropoda; class Insecta; order Hymenoptera; family Vespidae; genus Vespa; species Vespa mandarinia. The sequence goes on along the minus strand of NC_140813.1, from coordinate 4,148,426 downwards.
TGAAGTTCATTGGGCAAGCCTTTTGGGTCGGCCGATAGTAAATCAAAACGTGAAGGAAATCGACCACTTCGGTGAGAAAGAGCCAGACAAAAGATAAATAATAGTGTCTATTATTTATCGATCGAAGTGTTCGCCGAGATCGAAATAAAATCAGAAAGAATATAGGAGTGTTTGATGATGCGAACAGTTCGAAGGATGATAGGTGAGTGTATGTTTATAGTAAGAAATATAATCGATAATAGTAAAGACGAGATCGTATCCCACGAAATATTTTATTTACTTTTGACAAGACAAGTCGTAGAAATAACGTAAACAATCTTTACAAGGAATGATAAACGAAAACATACATACGTAACGTTAGTATCTTATACGTAATACATTGAAAGGACTCGTTCGTCGCGACCTTGGGTATCATTAAAATTTACGTATCGAGAGCAAGAAGCCAGCCAGTGTCAAGTCATAAATTAAAGCATGAAGATGTCGTCCATTACAAAAGGAGGAAGGAGAATTCGAGCATAGAACTTTACCAAGAAAAAGAAAAAGAAAACGAAACGAAATGAAACGAAACGAAACGAAACGAAACGAAACGAAGGAACAGGTATCTGTTGTACGATTCTTTTGCATAATTCCTTAACCCCTTTTAACAGAATCCTTCTTGGGTCGAGTAAGCTCTACTTTTCTCTCGAAGGCCATTGCTTCTTCTTTTTTCCTTTAAAGAAAAATCAGAAGACAAGAGAGAGAGAGAGAGAGAGAGAGAGAGAGAAAGATAAGAATAGGGATAGAGACACAGAGACGAGGAAAAGGTTCTAGCAGGAAGAAGAAGACGAAGAAAAAGAATAAAGGAAGGTACTATTTTTCAGTTTTGTGGCTCGGTGGCACCCTGCGGTCCTCTCCTCGACGTCGTAAAACCCGATCGCTGGGATTCGCTCTGCTTCAGTTACGATGAATGTCGAAGGTCGTCGGTAGTCTTTGTGGGGAAGAAGAAAAGGGGAAATGTCGGTTCGGCTTCGGAGTTTGCGGATGTGGTTGCGAGACTTTGGATACTACGAGAAAGCTATCGCGCGACGAAAACGTTTTTCTTAACTCTACGCGTACGTGTCGATCCAAACGCTCTCTTCCTTATTCTCTCTCTATCTCTCTCTCTCTCTCTTTTTTTCTCCCCATCCCTTTTTTTTCTTTCCTTTTTAAAAGATCGATCGTGGTCTGACTCATACAAGCAAATTTTTTTTTTCCCTTCTTTGCTCTCCATCAAACTTCTCGACCTTGAAAGCTACGAATTATCGTGAATTTAAATCTTAAATGTCCAAGCTTGTAATTTAATCAAAACTGCTTTGACGGCAACATCCCGATTTAGAATTTTATTCTTTTTATTTTCTTTTCTTCCTCTTTTTTTTTTCTTTTCTTTTCTTTTCTTTTCTTTTTTTTTCTTTTACGTACGACGATCAATATAAAAAGAATGAAATCTACGAAGGAAAGGGATCGATGATCGATACGATCGAGATTGAGCGTTTAAAGTTCGACCTTGATAAAGGAACGGATGCGTGTCGGCATGTAAAAGGGAGTAACCAATTGGCTACGATTTACGCGAAGTGCGAGAAGTGACGCACCATGGAAAAAAGAAAAGCCGTTATTAACTGGACCATAATGCACCTGGGAAAAATTACGTGGCGTCGGTAAACAATTATTATATTTTCTCGCCTTCCGAACTATGTGTTCATTATTTAGAGTTAATTCATGAAGACACGCACAAGTGCAACGGACTGTGTCGTTATCGTTACTCTATTAACGTCCTTTGAATATGTATATATATTTATATATATATATATATATATATATATATATATATATATGTATATATATATATTCATCTACATATTCAATCTTTAAAAAAAAAAATATATATATATATATTTTTTTTTTAAAAGATTGGTAGGTACATCTTAATTCTCAACCTCGTGTTGCTCGTTGATTTTTCTTATCGTCGATAGCGTAAGCGAGGCGAGAACGAAAATGGTTGATAATTGCCATGTTTTAATTACCATCGATGCGATAAGCTTTCTCTCCTTTTCATTTTTGTTGTTGTTATTTAAGTTTAATTTCCCAAAGAAATATCTTACGATAGAATTAACGTTGAACATAAATCCGATAACATCGATCCTATATTTCTTTCCTTTTTCATGATTAATGATACAGCGTGGAAGCATGGTTAAAAGGTATATAAATTATTATAATATAATTAGCGAATAAAACGAATGACGATATTAACATTGTTTCGCGTGTTTTCGGTACGATATTCTCTCTCATTCATGTGTACGATGTAATTAATGAGATTTTAATTTTCTGATTAATCGAAGAACGTTTCGTTGCACGAGACAAAAGCCATCTGTTCCGTTGAAAGTTCAAAGTGTCCGTCATAACAGAGCTTCGAGCCCTAATAATGATAAATGAATGAAGTAGCCTAATGAGTTCTTGTATCGGGCTTATTGATTTGTTTTGATTAATGGTTTCGCGAGCTTTGTGCTCAATAGACACGACAGAGCGTGCAGCATTTTCCAAAACACACCTTTGTGCCATAAACGACGGGAACGCCCATTGTGGTATCGACGTTTCATTTTCGATTCACAATACCTTAAAATATGTCAAAACGCATTAATCTACGTTCGCGGAGAACAGAAAATATTTTTGGAATGAGGAAGGTAATTTCGAACGGACTTAACCATTCATTTAATTATATTTTTAATTAGATTAATATAACTCTGTCATAATTCTCGTTGGAATTATATTATTTTCATGGTATTCCTATTGTTTTACTTTGCATACATTTTGTATTTCCGCGATGTCCTCTTGTGATTTCCAAAATTGAATTCATAACGAATAATTAATGAGGCTTTACCGAAACGTTGGGGCTAAAACGTATTATGTTATTTATGTTATAAAAATTATTATTAGTTATTTATTAGCTTTGTAAAAACACGGAATATATTAATTAAATTTTACATCAGAAATATATTTTTACGAAAGGAAACATAATTTATACAATCGAAATAGATGTTAGAGTCGACGTACTTTAAAAATAAATTATTTCCTCGTATGGAGAATAAAAGGATATAAGTAGACGAATGAAATTTCTTTTTCAAATAAACTTTATTGCTTAGCCTCCCATTGAAATTTTCAGCTAAATGGATATGTTCATTATAGTAAGAAGCATGGGCGATCATAGCCGAGCTTCTGTATTCCCCCTGCGTTTTGGTGAAGAATTTACATGGTGGTAACAAATACGACCCATAAATAAATCTGTGACTTGTAGTACCAGCTATAACAACACCACTCTATAATATTAATGTACCATGATTATTGGACTCAACCAAATAAAGAAGGAATGATTATTTATACGTCAATAAACATTACAATCTTATCGAAGTTATTTAAATATTTATTATAAATAAATTTGTTATTTGTAAATTGTATAATTGACCTTTCAATTTCTACAATCAATTCTTACGCGTTTCGTAATAATAATATTTCTTTCAAAAGTGTAAAAATCCTTCTTGAATGTATTCTTTCATTTTTTTTCTCTTTGATCAAATTGACGAGATATAGATGAAAGTAGAAAACATGTCAGACTTAAAAGAGAGAGAGAGAGAGAGAGAGAGAGAGAGATAGAGAGAAAGTGAGCAAGAAATCGAAGAAAAGGGTGAGAAAAAAATGGACGCTCGGAAGATGGGTCGTGGCAGTTTCGAACATAGAGAAGAGAGATCAGAGGGTTTTCGTGGCAGGGTGATTGGTAGCACCCGTTAGTTTAATCATCGCGCATTAGCCGAACTACCCCCTTACCCTGAGGCCTCGCCCACTTTCACCCTCGAATTCCGCGTTGTTCGTTCCGTTTGCGAGCATTTTCTCTCTTTCTCTTTTCGCCGAGTCGTATTCGCTCGGTTCTCATTCATTTCCTCGTGTGTTTGTGATACTCCGATCGTTTGTCAAACGACGTGCCTCGAGCAGGACGTCCATCGACGTTTCGACCAATCGACGTGAGCGCCATTTTCGTTACACCTTTTTGTTACATCGACCATGTAGTACTATCAGACAAATATTTTTGTTATATCTGGTGTTCTTGATTACTTTACGTTACGAAACAAGAGAACGTTTTATTTTTTTCTTTTTTTTTTTTTTTTCTTTTTCTTTTTTCATTTTTCATTTTTCATTTTTCATTTTTCATTTTTCACCGAACGTGTTAATCCGATAATATTTTGATAGATATTCGTTTCTTTTTACAAAAATTATATCCGTAAATTTTCACTGAAACAATGAAAATCGTTATCAAAATGATATCACTTGTTATAAAATATGATATAATATTTTGTCGACGTTTCTTCTACATACATTTCTATTAAAATATAAAACAATTGTTTAACATCGAGCATTGTATAGCGATCGACGATGCGTGTGGATTGCTAAGAGAAGTTCGCGAAGGGGAATCCCATAGTCGGAGATAAGAGGAGGGTGCAGGGAAAGACAGAGAAAAGAGCGTCATCTGCTAGTTCCCAAATCCCAATCCTCTTTCGGTCACAGTCTCAGTGAACACGGAGAAAAGAAAAATGTTCTTTCTGGATTTTCAACTGGCACGAAAGAAGATCACGGTGTCTTCGTTTTCTCCACATTGCTTTAAGTTGATTTTCTCAACGCCAGTACTGTTTCTTCTTTCGAATAAAATTTTCGATAAAACGATAGACGATTAATTTCAATTGAAATAGAAAGTAATAGCTACAATAGGAAAGTCGTCATACTGGATGACTCACATTTATAAATACAACAATTGATAGTCCTTGTACACCTGCTTCACGTATTATTGGCCAATTAAGAGGATCTAATTCTTAAAAATTACGAGGTATATTGCAAAAGGAGTAGCGGCATTCTACGATAAAGGAATCGTGCCGTATAAACAAGGCACATTTTTCATTCCCGTCGAAACTCGCAAAGTGGTGCAAGCGAGAACAAAGATCAAGTAGTAGGGAGGAGATAAAGGAACTAGAGGACCAACGAGAGCAAGAACGAGATCGCGAGAGAATGTGTTTGAGTGAGAAGGAGAGATAGAAAAAGAGAGAGAGAGAGAGAGAGAGAGATAGACAGGAGCGGGGCAAAGCTGGGTGTTCTGAGTTGCTCGCTCGCGTCCCGACGCGCAACAAAAGCGTGATAAATCGAGTACATTAATTCGCATTTTACCTTTGTTTGCGTTATGGAATACAATATTAAATGGAATGGGCGCACAATAGATAATGCTGGGCGCCATCATTTACGCGAGAGAGCGCTGAGAGCGGACGAGAGACGTAGACGTAGCTTCGGCTTGCCCAGGGGCTTCTACGGAATTGTTAGCGCTCGCCACCGACTTCTCCGTCGCTCGTGAGCATCCTCGTTCTCAACATTTTCACTCGTTCGCGTTCCCTTTACGAATTCGTGGTAGCCGCCCTTTTCAAAGACCAATGTCATACCCACGTGGCAATTCGTCCAACCCTTAATATCTCGTATCTCCGTTGAAATTTCGAGGTATTCGAACGAGTCTACCTAGTCGTTAGTTATGTCCCCGTGGAATTTAGAATTTACATCGACGATAAACACTGTGATATCAAGAAGATACTATGGTATCTTCGATTACTATCGATATACACGGTGGCTGCGATTTAATCACCGTTAAGTCGGAACTTGCCGTACGGAACAATGGCCGATTTATCAAAGTTTACGGTAACTCGTTAAACAGCGCCACGATCAGGACCGATTTTATTTAGGTTTGCCACTCTGTAATCCAGGATGGCTTGTGACTTTTCCAAAGTCCGTAGCCTCCGGAAGTTAAGCTCTCTCGATGGAACTCCAACTAGCTGCAGATGGTGTTGGCAGGCCTGGGTGACGCATGGATTCGATTCCTGGGAGCTCGTGATTCCGCTCGGTTAGACCCGCGTCACTCCCAGCAAACCCTATTACCCGTACTCTCTCTTTCTATCTCTCTCTCTCTCTCTCTCTCTCTCTCGCTCGCTCGCTCGCTCGCTCACTCGCTTGCTCGGTCTATATGCCTTCTTCCTCTTCCACCTACTCCTCTTCATTCTCCCCCGGAACCTCCCACCAGGTACACCGTTTCTATCCTGCTGCTCAGTGTCGTGGAATCTGGGTTTCTACGTAGACTAGCTAGTACGTGTACGACGCTAACGTACGTAGCTATCACATGGCCCATGTACCGAGCTTGCAAGGCCGACGATAACAGCACGAACCATAGACGAGCGTACATGTAGCTACGTACATATATATATATATATATACATACATACGTACATACATATATACATATCTATATATGTACGTGCTTGGTTGTATGTAGACACACGTACTATGACTATGGTAGGCTACCGTTGATACGTCTACCATGTGAAAATTTAATCCTTACCGAGCTTTACTTTTTTACACTTACCTACACTTAGGTACGTCTCTTCTAGATTCTCTTAGCTTCTATAGGTATATTTAATGCTTGATAAAATGAGCTTACCTTAGTGCACGATAAGACATTTGCATGATTACACTTTCAAAGTATGGACTCCATTGTGGTAAGTTTCTCTTATCTATGCTTTACGTACATGTATATATATATATGTATATAGGTGATCTTTGTAATTTATCTGAAGAGATAACGTAAACATCTTTTCTTTTCAAACGTCTGGCAAGAAACACGATCGTCTCCCCCAAAAAATAGTCACCGATGATACGGGTTCTTTCAGAAAGAGGCTTGACTTTCGAAACTTATCGATTATCCGGGTAGTGAGTTGAGCCTGATCCTTCCGGTCCTTACTTCAGGCCACCCTCGTGACATTCATTAGCTACGACATCGGTGATGTAATTGAATTTGTTTCAGGATTTGTGGAATGTTAATGAAAGCAGAACAGGCATTCCTATAGCGATTTCTGATTAAACTTGGCGCTAGTCTATATTACACGATACAAAACGTCCTACGTTCGATAGAAGGAACTTCCATCTTCACGATGCCCACCGCATTAGGTATGCGATCGGGCAAACTCGAATTTCGATGAAATTCTTGTTGCTTGAGAAACTTTCAAGAGAGACCGATGGCGTCCTGATGGTGGAATATACGATTTTAAACTTCGTTTTCTCACCTAAAACTGGAATTTTTATTTCTTGGTGAAACTTAAATATTTATACTCACACACACACACACACACACACATACACACATATATATATATATACATATATATGTACAAATAATTGTTATAGTCTGAGATAAGGGTAAATGGAAAAATGTTCTTCAAATAATATTCGAAATAAATAGTAATATATTATATAATATAATTTTGACTATAAGTGAAAATATACAATACTATATAGATAACAACGTATTATTGTTTATATAATATATTTATAGAGTAAATATAAAAGTATATAATTAACTATAATCTGTGGTGAGTAATAGTATTGTTAACGATTTTAATGGTATAATATCCCCTATACTCAAAGGTTTTCGATTAACCGAGTTCTACAAATAAATGTCCCTGCATCTTGTCGTAGAATGTAGGGCGATCGAAAAGTAGAAGGCGTGTTCTTTCGGAGAAAGAAGAAACTCACGCATCCTGGTAGGTAGAAAGAAGGAGAAAGGTTTCGTGAGCCCAGATCGAGAGTAACATAGCTCAATGGTGGGTAGCTAGAGAGGGTGAAACAGAGATGAGGGTACCCGCTCACCCCGGTAATGGAATACCTTCGCTCGAGGAACGCAATCACGTTGATGTTTCGGAACCCCAACGCTGCCACGAGGGATTTCCACGCTCATGAGCAGATCAGACTCGCGTGTTTCTGCTTCTCTTTTCCTCTTTCCTTCTTTCTCTTATTTTTCTTTTTCTATTTTCCAAGTATATTTCTTTTTCTCTTCCTTTTTGCCGAGTTCTTTCCGACGATCGCCCTCTTTTCCTTCTTTTTCTCTTTATTCCGATCTTCTTTCCATCGTTTGCTTTGCTCCCGGTCCATTTTACTCGGAGTAACGATCGATACGTCGCAGATATCGGTTTCCTTTCCTCAACTCACCCTTTTTAGGCCACCGCCGAATGAATTAATCGTCCGTGCTCTTACTGCGACGCGAACCTTCTCAGATATTTCCCCTCGGCCACCATCCCACCTCCAACACCCCCTCCCCCCACTCCACTAAAAAAAAGAGAAAAAGAAAAAAAAAGAAAACTAGACGATGAACGGAGAATACCATTTCCGATTGGAAAACTTTCGGAATATCCATTCATCCATCCATCTATCTATCTATCTATCTATCTATCTATCTATCTATCTATCTATCTATCTATCTATCTATATCACTATACTAGGAAGAAGAATAAATATTCGGATTCATGGAACATCTCTGGCGAAAAACTTCATCATTATTCCTCCATCCAAAGTCGCGTCTCGTATCGCGTTAGAATTCACCCCTTCGACCTCTTCCAACTTCCATCCCAATCCCACCTCCTCCTTCTACTACGCCCTTCTCCCCCGAGGAGCTGTCGTAACTCGTCGAAACGAAGCGAGTGTCCCCGAAGCGTACGGTTCTACGACCGAGAGATTTTCCCTCGCTGCTAAGTCCCCGGGCAAAGTTATGAATTCTTTCGAAAATCTTGCCGGTGATCCTTCGAAGTTGAGCGCTCGACAGGGATCAAAGAACTTGACGCGGCCACGAGGGGTGGAAAGGGGTGGATCAAGCGGTCTTACGTACGAAGCCTTAAGTACGAAGAAGAAGAAGAAAGAAGAAGAAGAAAGAAGAAAGAAGAAAGAAGAAGAAGAAAGTAGAAGATGAAAGACGAAGAAGAAAAAGAAGAAGAAGAATAAGAAGAAGAAGAAGAAAGAAAAGGAGGAATGAAAAAGGAGAGAAGGAGAAGAACGACGAAAGACGACAGACGAAAACGAAAAAGAGAAGAAGGAGGTGGAAGATGAGGAGGGTGAAACGCGTATAAAATGAAGGTTTTCGGAGAGACGGGATCCGACGAGAAAGCTAGAGAGCAAAAGAGATAGAGAAAGAGTGAGAGATAGAGAGAGGAAGAGAGAGAGAGAGAGAGAGAGAAAATCAAGGAGGGTTTGGGAGGACGTTGAAGAGGAGGAAAAAAGATGGAGGAAGGGGGAGTAGCGAGCGTGTAACGCGGAATACAAAGCAGTCCGAAGTCGGAGTCATGGTGTAGAGGGGTAAGGAGAGGTACGAAGCAGAGAGCGCCTTCCAAAAGAGACCCCCTGCCGCCCATTCAAACCGCGCATGAGTTATTGCCGTGGATAATCTGTAAATATATTTATTTTGATTTTGTACACAGCGCGCGGTTTTATTTTGTCGCTCGTGAACGCTCATAAGAGAGAAAGAGAGAGACAGAGATAGAGATAGATAGATAGATAGAGAGAGAGAGAGAGAGAAAGAGAGTTTCTTTGCCTTCTCTTTTTTTCTTTCTTCACTTTTTCGGAGACCTTCCTCTTTAAAGCAGCTCGCAGCTTAATCGCCCTCTCTCACTCTTTCTGTCCTCTCTCTAGTTTGGGATTATTAATGAATCCTTCGCAAGTTTTCGGTAGTACCTATGGTAAAAAAAAAAAAAATGATCGATGTCAAGGTGTTCGATCATTCTTACAATGTCGATGACCCGCTTTTCTTTTCTGATCAATTACAGATTATACGATTAAGTATTATATAATTTTTATTCTCGTTACTATGTATGTGTGTGTTTATATGTATGTGTATATATGTATGTATGTATGTATGTATATGTAAATGATTAGAAATCTGTTTGATAGAAATTAAAAAAAAAAAAAAAAGACTTGATATTTTATTTTATGAATTTCTTTCTTTCTTTTTTATTTCATTTTTTTTCTCTTTTTTTTTTTTTTTTTTTTTTTTTTTTATCAAACTCAAGACGTAGGACTCGATCGAAACATATAGGAATATAAATGGTATATGTACTCCACGGTATATATTTCGTTTATTCCTAATAGAGACTCCTTCGGTCCATCGTGTCCTAATATTATCAATGATCGAAAGCGACCCTTTATCCAAAGGAAAGTCTCGATCATTGATAGCACTCAAAGAAATAGTGGGTTTATCGTTTCTGTTATTCCCACGTATTCGGATACGCTAAGATATCCGAAGGCACGGAAGGTTCTCGCGGCTGCTGAAAGAGCGAGGGAATAAGATTGAGAGAGATAGAGAGAAGGTCGAATCGAGGACGGGGGGGATGAACGGAGAAAGCAAGAACAAGGTTTGCGAGGAAACGAAACGAGAGAGAGAGAGAGAGAGAGAGAGAGAGAGAGAGAAATAGAGAGAGAGAGAGAGAAATAGAGAGAGAGAGAGAGAGAGAGAGAGAGAGAGAGTGAAACGAAGGGAATAGAAGGGAAGACAAGAGAGAAAGCGATGTATAGGGAGTGAAGGGAGGGCTACGCGGAGAGAGAGAGAGAGAGAGAGAGAGAGAAGAGAGGAACGAAGGCCGCCATGATATCAGTCTTGCTTGCGCCGACAGTTCGTCATTTGTCACTGTCGCGGCCATTAATAACTCCACCATCCTGTCACTGTGGATAATACGAGTAGGTCTCCGCGTTCTGGGCTGTGTTGCCGCGTGGATCTGGTAGGGGTGGCGTTCAATTCAGTTCAGTTTAAGGGGTCGGTACAACGGATTGGAAGGGCATGTCGTTAAGGGGATGTCACTCATGTCGGCTCGACATGGCGCGGTCTCCGCGTCCATCTTCCTTCCTCCTTCTTCTTCTATCGCTCTTTACTTTTTTTTTTTCTCCTTTTCTTTCCTTTTCTTTTCTTTTCTTTTCTTTTCTTTTCTTTTCTTCTCTCTCGTGATATATCCCTTCTCCCTTCGACGCGATCAAACTCTCTTTCTCGAGGTCAACTTGTACTTAAATGCTTTATCTACGTTA
>NC_140813.1:4125000-4135000 GCF_050613455.1 Vespa mandarinia | reverse complement strand
TATCATAATAATAGACATTGATATTTCTAGGGTAGCATAATAGAAGTAAATTAATTTCACACGAATGATTGCTATATACGTCACTGTTTATATCAAGAAAAAGAAAACTAAGAAACGATTCGATCGCTATCGGAAGGGTCGATCTCGATCACGAAAAGAAACGTTTCGAGCGGGTCGAGAGAAATAAACGAGATGCGATTTATCAAGGGTCGCGATTTTCTTGAAATTTTCGCTGCCTTTCGTAGGGCTTAGGATGGGTTCAGCGGGGCGTGCAAGACCACGGTGGTGAAGGGGAGAAGGGAAAACCCCCCGCAGATCCGACGTTTCATTCGGCCGCGACGCGGAAGCGAAGGAAAATAAATTACACGAAGCGGCGTCCAGCGGCTACGTCTACGAGTTTCTCCCTCCAAAAGCCTTCAAAAACTTCCTTTGGTAAACTCTTCCATCTTAGTTCTCTTTTCGAACACTTTCTCGTCTAAAACATTTCAAATGTATATAAGTCGCATTATGATTTATATCAATCCATAATTATTTATTTTAGAGAACGAATAATTTTTAATCTTATATTATCGAACGATAAAAGTTTTCCCATTGTCGATTTACTACTTTATTTCTGTTTCTGTTTTTTTTTTTTTCTTCAAACAATTTTTCGTGACTTCTTGGATGTAGAAAAAAAATGGAGAAAAAAATTCAGATGAAAATTCAGATTTATATAAATCCTGCGATAGTATGATCATGATCGAGAAAAGTTGCAATTACGAAAAACGTCGTATTCATTCATTCGTTAATCTCCGTATGATATTATGAAGGTGAAAAAAAAAAAAAGAAAATGGCGATTGATTTAATGAGTGCAAGCTCGGATTAATGATCGATCGATCGTTTGATAAAGCAATGAGAAGACAACGATGTCAATTCAGACACTCGATTCTACTTTCGGCGAATTTACAACGATATCATTAAGATCTCATTATTCAAATTCGACTTTTGCATATTTAATCGCCTACCGTGCGCGTAACTACCACATACGAAGTGCTACAGAGATAAAGCATAATATCGCAATTCTTGGCAACGTAATGATGATGACCGGCTTGCGCTCCAACGCGGATAACTGGGTAGGATAAGCGCTTGGATACATAATATGCGTAATGTGAAAAGAGCCCATTTCGTCGGTACCCAAAGGAGGCATAACTAAAACAACTGGATGACGGAAATTTCTGGTTATAAAGTTTAAGGAGATCGTGCGAGTAGAACGCAGCTGTAACCAAAAGGGGTTCCAGCCTCCTTTCTTCCTTCCTTTCCTTTTCTTCTCCCATTATCGTCCGGAAATGTCGAGCATTACGTTTATTGAAAGTTTAACGCTGATCGCGTCGTATGATTCAGTATCTTTTAGATCTGTTCGATTGTAAGATCGATCGGTAGACTTCGAACTTATTGATGCTGTCATCGCTGTTATGTCTGAACATTTATCAATATGAAAAGTAAGATCTAATAATATATCTTACGTATCTAGTACGTATTATAAAATTGTATAAAATATAGTTCGTCATTAATGTTTAGAAATAAAAAGGGAAAATAAAAAAAGAGAAAAGAGGAAAAAATTGATAAAAGACAAATTAACATCGATTATTATAAAATTAGATCGTATGTCATAGGTATAACGAATATAAATCAAGTACGAAAGAAATAATCTATTTCTGTGAATTGAGGATATTCAAGAGGGAGAAATTTTGCGAGTAACAACGACACAGTGCCGTCTTAATAGCCGACACTTTCAGAAAACAATTTCGTACTGACTCGGATTAAGATCTTGGAACGCGTTAATTCATCTTACGCTTGGCGTAAAAGACTTTTCTTCGCCGCCTGAAGAAGCACCGCGGACAGTAATTAATAGCGTTTCTCGTTCAACGGAAGATACTCGACTTTTCGTCGCTCGCAAGTCGGCTTACCGAATCGCTTGGACGGATCTCCAGTTCGACGCGAAAAGAGCAACGCCATGAGGCCCGATCGTACTGTCTGCCTAAGGATTAACTTTCTCACACCGACGAATCCAAGCGGATGTGCATCCATCACTCGACATATCTTTTCGCGTGATCTGAATACCAGACCGGAAGATAGACCTTATTGAGTTCCAAATATGTTTTAGCTTGCTGTTAATTATGTTATCGTCGAGGTGTTAAATGACGATAATATCGCATAATCTCAGATTTTCAAAGGATTTCCTAAACAATGATCCGTGTATATAGTATAAATTCACTATTATTGTAATTCTATGTTAGTTATTATAAAAGATCTATTTGTGTTCTTAAAAATGAACTATAAAAATCTCAAGGCCATTCGTTTCTTACATCACGAAACATTTGGAAATGCTAAACTTTGAGAAAGGGCCCGGGGGATAGGGGTAGGAACAAGAAAATTTCCTGTTCAAATTGATAATTACAAAATGTACCATTGTAAGTTACATTACGATAAAAGTAATGAGTATGAATTGAAAAAAATGGACGAAAGGGAAGAAAGAAAAAAAAGAGAGGGAGAAAAGATAGATAGATTCGATGGTTATTCAGAGCATCAAGACAATAGAATAAAGAAGACAATGGACTATTTAGTTTCATCCGGTTATTAGTATTTCTGTCCACGGCGTTAAAACGGTAAAATGTTGGCCGATCCGAAGTGAATGGAAAATATCGCAAAATTCCTTTCGATAAAATGGTATATTAACGTTTAGTATGAGAACGAGAAGAAGAAAGAGGAAGAGAGAGAGAGAGAGAGAGAGAGAGAGAGAGAGAGAGAGAGAGAGGAAGAGGAAGAGAGAGGGAGAGGAAGAGAAAGGAAGAGAGATAGCATTCGATGAATGATTAGCCGGTAAGAGTTTTAGTCAGGAGGCAAAAGGAGTGAAGGAACTGGTCGTCCTTCGTGGTTGCTCCGAGCAACGGGACGATGTTCCGGAAGACAATGGACTATTTAGTTCCGTCCGGCGTTGAATGTCCGTGCGCGCGAAAGCATCCATCAAGTTGATGTCTTTGTCCTGGAGTAGAGCAGCGAAGAGGATGAGAGATACCGAATGAGGGATAAGAGGGACCAGGAGTGAGGTGTACGTGAAAAAACAGACGGACCCTCCTCTTCGAAGCTTTGTGAACCCGATCAATCAAACGTCACCGATCGGTTTTTCTAAATCCAGTGGCAGTGAACGTTCTCTCGTACGATATCAGCAAAAACAGAGGAAGAACTTGCTAGGATGCTTGTGCTTTCTTAATGTCGAATTTTTATCTCTTCGATTTTCAACCAACAAAAGAATTCATCGGAAGATTTTGACAAAGCATTTATTTTCAATCTGTGATAGAGATATCCAAAAGATGGCCAATTTTAATAGCCAACTTACTTTCTTCTTATTGACTATTGAAACATATTCTCTCTATTATATCAAACTTTTTACTAGTCAGAAAGAATAAAGTCTCGGAGAAAGGTGAGAGGAATCGAGATATGCGTATTCGCGTCTCGAGTTTGTATTCAGTCACACGCAAGAATGCTTTAGGCGGCATGCTTACGTACGCGAGGAGTTTGCATAGAGAGAGAGAGAGAGAGAGAGAGAGAGAGAGAGAGAGAGAGAGAAAGAGAGGGAGGACGGTAGTAAAGGGACAGCAACGGCATCAGCTATGGAATCAGCAACAGCAGTAGTGGTGGCAGCAGCAGGAGCTCCTGGCTTCTGGCGGCGAGCATAGGATAGATCCCGCATGAGAGTGGAATACGTAATAGAAGCGAGTGAGAGAGAGAGAGAGAGAGAGAGAGAGAGAGAGAGAGAGAGAGAGGATGAGTAGGGTGGGAATCGTAGGGGTCGCGAGACGAGGGGAAGAGAATCCACGAGGGAAGAGGGTTGGCAAGAGAGAGAGAGAGAGAGAGAGTGGGTAACGAGCAGCGGCAATTAATATCGCCGGGTTTCCACAATGCGCTTGCAAATGAAAGGCCTTTGTGACGTATGATTGCGTTACCGAGTGAATAGTTGAGTAATGGCGGTCGGTGGTGCCGCCAGCCGAATCGCGCGCGGACCGTGCAAAAGCTCGAGCTCCCGATAGTGCCGGCAAGGGCTCGGCCTGAGGGCTCACCGAGGGCTCACCCACGGACTTTAGATCAGCAGCCCTTTTCCCGATTACTCCAAAATGGAAGAGGACTTTGAGAAATCCCAAGGACTGCCTGTAAAATTGGTCTTTCTATGTCATGTACACAGATATATATATATATATATATATATATATATATATATATATATATATATATATATATCTATTCCCTTGGTAAAACGAATGTTCAGGTCTATTGAAAGGGTTTTGGATCTTGAGAAAGGAGCTATTTCTTTTGTTTAAATTCTTTGTTACGAAGAATCCTACCGGAATTGATTTTTTAAGACATTGGACGTATTTCATGATACCTATTTCATGAACGAAATTGTACAATATCGAATGAATTGTATTATTAAAAAGGTTTGAATCTCTTTTTTCTAAATCACGTTGTGCAAAAATTATTATTGACATGAATCAATACATAAATCGAATTAGACCAATCTACGAAGGAAGGTTTGACTATTCGTTTTATCATAGTTTATTATTTATAACAGACGGGAAAACGTAGATGAGAGCCGAGGTGTTGGAAATAATTTTCATCGACCAATTAATTACGTGTCCGGTAAACAAGTTCGATATCTGACATGATCCGACTGCAACGTAAGCTTGTAATTTATCGGATCGAAAAAGATTGCCGTTAAGCGCTATGGGTTCTGAATCTGTATGAAACAAATAAATATGGAGATTCATTCGATGGCGCGTCAGCCAGCCAGGATTTGTCGCAAATTTTGAGAAGTTACGCGTTGGTGTGGTAATAACGTTTGATACCATCCTATTTACACAATGAATTCAATACAATTGTATTTTACTTAAATCAAACTGTGACTATTGTTATTAATCTATTATTATATCGATTAAATAGTCGTCGTTATCTTTTTCAATGTATCAATATAACGTTTGTACGAAACCATAATTCGGATAAACATCTTCGAAGAGTAAATTATCGTTGAGTAAATCTTACGTGAGATAGATAATGGCAAAAAATTCTGATCATAAAAGGATAAATAATGAGAACACAAAATTAATCGTAACACGAGGCAACCCTTCAATCTTCGAATCAATCTGGCGGATTCTCGTTCGCATAACCGAGCGTAAACCATCGGAGTGTCTCCGAGTATGTATCCTCGGAGTAAGGCAAACCTCCAACAAGGGCTGCCGTAATGAATTTGGAAAGTGCAATCAGTAGCGTTGAGCTCAATGGGGGTGGCTTCGAAGGTTCTCTCTCTGTCTCTCTTTCTCTCTCTCTCTCTCTCTCTCTCTCTCTCTCTTTCTCTTCATCCCTCTCAGTGAACGCTTTAACGTCGTTCGCGAAGAGGCGGAAGGAGTAGGAGGGTATAGAGAAGCCTTGCTGTTCGAAAGCAGAGCGCTGACTGGGGTGATGGTGGTGGAGTGAAGGGGGTTGAAAGAGGGCGGATGTGACGCGGAATGATGGAGCGCGGACCGTAGAGAAAAATGAGAGTGGCGGAAAGGCGAGGGTGGAGGGACGCTGATGGATCGGTGCTCCTCCCTCCGCGCTTCACCCTCTCTCTCTCTCTCTCTCTCACTCTCTCTCCCTCACTCACTCACTCACTCACTCACTCACTCACTCACTCACTTCCACCCCCCGTTCCGACTCGCACTCCCAGGGGTGGAAAAGCTCCGCAATATTACTCATAGTCGGTGGGCCTCTCCTCCTTTCCAGTGCGCGCGCGCGCGTGCGTGCACACGTATACACAGCTCCTTCTCTCTTTCTCTTTCTTTCTTTCTCTTTCTCCCTCATCATTTCTCCCTCTTTCGTTCATTCTTTCTTTCTTTCTTTCTTTCTTTCTTTCTTTCTTTCTTTCCATATATTTTTCTTTCTCTATTTCGATACATTAACTTCGTCGATGGCTACCACCGACCGAACGAACAAAATTTCGTTCTAGATTATTTATTCATACTTGATTCTCTCCGTTAAGCTTCTTTTTTAATTTTCCTTTGGTTATTGAATATCCTTCTTTCTCGATGAATTTGTTCTTTCTCAATTTTTTTAATCCTAACCAGCCTTTATATAACAAAATGACGTATTAATTCATCATATATATATATATATATATATATATATATATATAACTATTTTCTTTTTCTTTCTTTCTTTTTTTTTTTTTTTTTTTTTAATAGCAATCGAATGTCTCAGATATAATAGAGATTTCTTGAAAATTATGAAAAGAAGAAAAGAAGAAAAAAAAAACCGGGAAATCTCCGCGTCAAGAGATAATTCTAATTCGTAGCTCTGGTAACACCTCGTCCAATGATTTTCTCTTTTCAACCAAAACGATTCCGACGGCAGGAGTAATAGGACGCAATTCAAACGCACCGAAACTCCCTCGGCGTCGCGCGTTGAGCGTGCGAAAGTAATGCTCCTCGTGAAAACGGAGCAACGTTGCGTGACCTCGTTAACCGGCCACGCATAATTAAGACACAAAAAGTGTCTTACCTCCCGAGGAGACTCGCTCAATACCGAGCTAACTCCTAAGAAAGGGAAAGACGAACAGAGATAGAGATAGATGGATAGCTAGATAGATAGAAAAAGAGAGAGAGAGAGAGAGAGAGAAAAAGATAGATCGACTCATACGCGGCTGATTTCCAAAGTTTCGTTTGATTCATCTATCGGTCACGAATAAAATCTTGTTTTTCGCATCTGCATTCGCGCGGAATAATCACATGTCCGCGCTTATTACGACGTAATTTGAATCAATCG
Organism: Vespa mandarinia; assembly: GCF_050613455.1. Classification (NCBI taxonomy): domain Eukaryota; kingdom Metazoa; phylum Arthropoda; class Insecta; order Hymenoptera; family Vespidae; genus Vespa; species Vespa mandarinia. Next base: position 4,128,169 of record NC_140813.1, on the reverse strand, counting down.
TTACGGCACGCTGTAACGTATTTCCTTTTAATGCAAGACCGTGTAATTATAACGTCGTCACTTTTGAACGTGCCACGTTGTCTGCTAGCCCGATCTCACGAAAGCCACCTATTTATTTTGATTCTTGTTTAATTAGCTATGCATTGCTCGTAATGGCGGGCAATTAAATTAATAAGCGAAGGCATCCGTTAGTATATCCGAAATAATGGCGGCCATCCGTCTTATGGTGCTACCCGTCTTAGTTCGTAGCGTAGCTCGTAACGTAAGGCCGGGCTACTCCTTAAAATAATGTCTTTTCCTTTCAAAGCGTTTCTTTCCTTTTTCTTTTATTCGTTTTTCTCTTTTTTTTTCTTTCTTTTATTCCTTTTTCCTTCTCTTTTTCTTTTCTTTATTCTTTTACCCCCCGACTAGCTATCCGACGGCGACGAATGCAAGATCATTCTTGTTTGGAACGCGGAGGAATCATGGAGAACGACGACGAAAAATATACGTGTGTGTGTGTGTGTGTGTGTATGTCTATGTGTATGAAAAAGATTTCAGGTGGGTAGACTTCGTGTACGGATCGAAGATACGATTTACTTGTTAATGACCCTTCATTTCTTATATGTCACAGCCAAGTGTGTTTGGGAATGCATGCTGATGCACCGCTATTCACTTTCGTACGTGTTAATATCGGCAGCTAAGAATAAGTCGAAATAAAGAGCGTAGGTACTACATACATGTAATATCAAGATGAATCTCCCTGTAGTCGTTATTTTTCTTTTCCCTTTTTCATTTCCTTTTTCTTTTTTGACGTTCATAATTCGTATGTCGTTTCATAGGGTCAAGATTATTATTACGCAAATTTATATCGCTTCGATAAGATCGATCGATCTTACCTCGACTAATTTCGTGAGTAATAATACGACGGAAAATATTTCCGATGATTAGGTACTGCTTGTGGTTACTTGTGGTGATTGTAGTTGTGGTGGGTGCTCGTTATTTATGAGCCCCATTAGGTGAGTAATAGAAAATAGATTATAAAGCGCGAGAGAGGCTCGTCCACGGCGCGTTATCAATTGGAATTGGATGAGGTTGGACGCGAGAAGCACGGGACAAGACAAAATGGGACGAGAGTACCTACCAGTGATAATGATGATGACGGCGGCGATCATTACTACGGTAGCGCATCGCTCGTCCTGCCTGCTTTACAGTCGTTTCTCTCCTCTCCTCTCCTCTCCTCACTCTCTCTCTCTCTCTCTCTCTCTCTCTCTTTCTCTCTCTCTTTCTCCCCTTCTTTTTCTTCTTCTCCTACCATCCCTCTCTCTTTCTTGCTTTGGGCATAGAGTTTTTGAGACGAAGATATCGAGACTGGGATATTTTGCTAATGTGCACCGAAGACTTATTGCTCAAGATAAAACTTGATACTATGATGCCACCATAATGTTACTTTCGTGCAATAATAGATACAATATCACGATATAGGGTACATGAAAGATTTACTCTTGGACATACCATGATTCGTTCATATGAGCTTTTAAAATATATATTTCTAAGTATGTACCTATGTACATCTAAATAAAATAATGCGTCATACGTTGAAAGAATTTAAATTGACGATGATTGGAACGTTTTGTCAGAGTTGAGGAAAAAGAGGGGGAAAAGAAAAGAAAAAAGAAAAAAAAAACAAAAGGAATGAGGTCTCTTTTAGCAAATGGAATTATTATTACATATTCACGTCCTTTGAAATCAACAAATCTCCAATGAGAAATCTATTTATGTACATTCGTCCGAGGTGAATCCCAGGAACGTCCAAATCGGTAATCAAATCAATGCTGAACATACCGCAAGGCGAATCGATCAAAATGACCGGGCCCCTCGTACGAAGATTCAAGCCTGTAATCAAATACGCATTATCAGAATATCCTCCCCTTCGTAGCGTGTTCCCTGTACTATCACCATCCAATCCTGAGCATTTCTTCGCGTGGCAAAATTTCCGGATGTGGATTAGATATATTCCTATAGGATACACACGTTGCATCATATGGACACCCTCCATAATATGAGTAAACCTAATATTACCAATATATTAGATAATCTTATAAGATTCTCTTTAATATATAAACAGTTGAGAAACGTTTTCGTATAATATATTATTTTCTTTTTATTTATATTATAAAAAGATAATCTTAAAAGTTAATCAATTATTAAAACAAAAGAAATGAAAGAAAAAGAAAATTTATATGTTTTTCGTAGACGGCAGAGTATAGTTGACCGACATCAGGCAAAGCAGATTGTCGAGAGTAGTTTGGAAAAAAGGGGCTAACCGAATTGATCACGCAATCTCCATAATGACCAAACCTTTCCCGCGCAAAGTAATTAGGGGCTCGCTTGCCACGCGATCAGAGGCGTTTCTTCGTCACTTTCTGGAGTGCCGTTGTAGTGCCATTTTTTTTTTAACCATTCATCGTTTGTAATTCGGAACAAGCTTGTATTCGAAATTTATCCAAAGAATCATCGAGTCGTCTTCGAGGACGATGTGTTGTCGATAAAGTTTCTTTAAAAAAGAGAAAAAAGTCATTCTCAATCGAAATGATGATTAATTGCGATAAGATCGATTTTCGTTTCGAGATATAATTGAAAGACGTACTGCACAGACGTAAAGATACTGCAATTTTTATTTCACTTAAGACAATCAGTCGCATTTAGACGCATCGCTTTTCTTATATAAAACAACGTAAAGATATTGCAATGTCTACGTTACTGATCGAAGAAACTTAACAGAGAGAATTTAATTATGCTAGGGAAGTCTTTTGAACACGTACCTATTTAACACGATCCTCGCAAGAACAACACGATAATTTATTATTGTCATCAGGACGAAGGATCGAGCGATCGTTTTACAGGTTCGCGGGAAATAACTGAGAGTATCGGCTGAAGTATAGGGAGTTCAGGTTAGGTGGTAGGGGGAGGGGGGGGCGGGAAGAGCAGGAGGAGGATGGTAGATAGGTGAGGGTGGCTAAGGGTAGAAAAGGTGGGAGGCAGTAGTTCGAATAACAAATAACAGGTTAGCCATCGTGGTATGAAATATGATTACTCTGGATCGGCGTACGGGTCGCATTGGTCAGCCGCGTTGGAGTTTTCAGCGCGTCGGTTTGTCAGGGTGTGCCAACGAGGGCGTGCAGCTTGG
>NC_140813.1:4110000-4115000 GCF_050613455.1 Vespa mandarinia | reverse complement strand
ACGGTCTGGTAGATTTAAATGGACTGTATAATCGCTCGGTAGCTAGAATATTTAGCTAATCTATGTAATAAGTTTTACGTTCACGAGAAACGATACGATCATATACGTTGTCCTCGATCATCATCGATTTCACGATTCATTTATCAGCGAATTTCAAAGAATGAGAATCTTGTATCGCCATTTATTTAAATAGTTATACACTATAAATACTAACTTAAGCGTAAATTATAATATTAATTGTGAAATCACGTTTTAAAGGATCGTAAATTTCCTATGCCTCTATGATTTTCTCTAATCATCAACGAACATTATAATTAGCATATTAAAAAGATAAATATAAATACGTAAGAAACTTGATGGAGTGGGAAGAATAAGAAGATAACTTGGATAATGGAATGGCTGGTATGAAAATTCCAAAGGCAGGTGGACAAGTGTGCAGCATGAATTAGATAGCTGTCAAAGGCTGGGGAAGATGGAGTACCCATATATGCACTATGCGAAAGGCCATCGGAGAACTCAGGGAAAGAGGGGGACGGGGATGCTTGAGTGAGAAGGGGTTGGCAGTCAGGCGAATGGATTTGGATGCGGAATGGAAGCAAGGCGATAGTACGAGAGAAAGAGAGCTATAGATGTGGGGTGAGAAGGAAGATAGATAGAGAAAGAGAAAGAGAGAGAGAGAGAGAGAGAGATAGATAGATAGATAGAGAGAGAAAGAGAGAGAGAGAGAGAGAGAGAGAGAGAGAGAGAGAAAGGGTAGAAGGAGAAGGAAGTAGAGAGTAGTTGGTGGAAAGAGAGGTCGAAGAGAAGAGAAGAGGAGCGAGGGGGCGAGCACTGATAAATACCTCGCCATTTCTCTTTGTGCTCCCCGGCGAGAGCACAAACACAGGGCGGCTCCCTACGTTTCAAGCCAGAGCGAGAGTAGCTACCTAAACCTTACTCGCTTCTTCCTCCACGTCTATGTTCCTCGTCCTTCCTCGTCCTTCCTCTCGTCTCCTTTCAACTCGACCAGCCTCCAAGTTCTCTTCCTTCATCCTTTGTCTCTCTCTCTCTCTCTCTCTCTCCCTCTCTCTCCTTTTCTTTCTCTCTCTCTCACTATACCGATTTTATCCCTCCTCCTTCGCATCTTACTCTTCTGTTTCTCTTCGACTAACTTCCGTTCCTATCGCTTATCACTTCAGGTACACTGCGTGTTAGCGAGGATAGTTGCGAACGAACATGAACTATTTCAAGAAAAACGTTTCGTTGCGATTTCATTGATTTCGTTTAAGTATAGATATTAAGTAATATTGCTTTCCTAGTAGTAAATGATAACATCTCTGATAACATTGAATTAGTTGAAAGGATTGGAATGTGTTATATGATAACTCGAATGGAGAACGTTCGATAAAGAATTAATGTACAGACGCATATGTATGCGCGCGCGCATATATATATATATATATATATATATATACACACATACACACAGATGCTTATATATTGAACCGTCACTGTCGAAGTGAAAAACAAGAAGTAGGTACTCGACCGACATTGTCCTAAAAAGGACTATCCTTCTTCCCAAAAAGAGAGTATTATAGCTTGGGTATCCGAAACGTGAAACGGTCGCGAAAAATACGCTCGTGTTTCGAAAAAAAATATGCTCGTTCTCGTCCGTGTCCCTGCCATCGATCGACGTCAAGCGCACGAGCTACGCAAGAAACTGACTTAGCTAGGTAGGTATATCGGTTAGCTTTAACAGTAAGAAACGAATTCGTAGCCAGCGAATTCGCAGCTGTCACTCGATCGTCAGGAATAGTGACAAATATACCATGGACCGTAGAATATCGTGATGTTTGCTGTCTTGGAACATCCAATGTTGGCTTTAGCTTAGCTCTTGGCAAACGAGGGTTCCAAGCTTTTTTTTCTGCCGGTGACTTTTTCTTTTTTTTTTTCTTCTTTTTTTTTTCTTTTTCTTTTTTTTTCTTTTTATCCGTCACAACGCCGATTCTGATTCATCGTGGACACGATCTAACAAAGAATTCGAGAGAAGAAAGAAGGAAAACGATTTTTTATAAAGGGTCAGCCGAAATCGTATTATCGACACGTTTTTCCTTCGAAACGGCCGATTCGCCCGACAATCTTATCGCTATCGACGTTGAAACACTTACTTAGGGTTCCTTTCGTTACAAAAAAGGGCTATATATTAACGCCCTTTTATACTGGGAGTAAAGTGACGTGAAAACAAAAAATGGTAGAGAGAAAAATAGAAAAATCGTACGAACAAATAGAATCAAATATATCGAATAATTAATAGGTATTATCGAGTAAATATTAAGAGAAAGAGACAAAGAGAGAGAGAGAGAGAGAGAGAGAGAGAGAGAGAGAGAGAGAGGGAGAAAGAGACTTTTGTTAACTAATATAGTTAATAATAAACATATATCCTCGTTAACTCGTAGAGTAATAATGTACTTGCTTACCAATCTACTCGGGTTCAAGGTCGAAGTGAGCATAGATTAGATCGAAATGGGCGAAGATTGTGGTGACACGGAGGCTAACGTTGAAAATTATAAAGCGCGGGGGCGACGTCCAAGGTGGGAAGACTGCTTATTTACAGAAACATTAGCTCGCTTGCGGGCGAGTCAAAACATTACATAAAGTTTTTGGGAAGAGAAAGAGAAACGGAGAAAAAGAGAGAGAAAGAGAGAGAGAAAAAGAGAGAGATAGAGAGATAGAGAGAGAGAGAGAGAGAGAGAGAGAGAGTAGGAGAAGACTAATAATCTCGAAATAATGTAAGCATAATAAATGACCAAGCATTAGCGGGCCGCTCGGCAGCCGGCTCATATTTTCGGTGGCGCTGGCTTTGACGTAGCATTACTCCAAAGTGTGTAACATATTACTACCATACGCATATATTATATAATATATTTCTCGGGCGAAGTCGTACCAACACGATGCGCGATTACGTACGTTACGTTGTTTTCTTCGTCGACATGTGTTCGCGAATGTCAGCGGCTTTAATGCCGTTCGTGTATATGCGTGTGTATTTGTGCTTTTATGGTGCTGGTGCGCGTGCGCGCAAGCGCATACACACAAGTAACGCAAGATGTAACGCGCGTTAATTAAATGACAAATCGACGCGAGCTAACGCATGACCGAGCACACTTCGAAACTTTCGACAATGTTTTGACAGAATTTTCGGACACGCTTATCACCTTCAGCGATCGTGTTTCGGGCATTACCCCGACGTGTTATTTCGAAGATGCGTTATGCCTTTCGTTAGCGTTGTTCCTTCAATTTCGAACGATCCAAATTTATCCGATACATCGGATCTTTCTCTTGGTCTTTCTTTTCTTTTTTTCTTTTCCTTGTTCTTATTCCTTCGTTCTTTCTTGTTCTTCTTTTATTTCACTCGATTACACTCGATTTCTTCATTGAAATCAATTTCTACGTAAAAAGAAAATATTGTTGAAGGTGATCGATCAAGTAAACGATTAAAAAAAAATTCTATGTTATTCTTGTATCAAACGGTTTAATGTATATTTTTGTTTTTGTTTTTTTGTTTTTTTTTGTCTTTTGCTTATTTTTTTCTTCAAGAAATTATCTATATCTCTAAAAGAAACACAAATTTATCCAAAGAAAAGTTTGCGATATGTTTCAAAGTTTTCAAACAGTAATGTAATCACGTTTTACTTAAAAGCACATTTTAGATTGTAATCCTTTCCGTTACACGAGAATGCTATAGACGTATACAGCTCAGTGCATCTTTCACGATGTACTCGCACTCGGTTTACCACAGAATTTGCCTAACCACGCGGAATAGATGCATCTAAAGCAGTCCCCAGGTTTACGCGGCCTTAATAGCACACACAAAGAAGAACGGGACACGAACGGTGAGCCAATTACAAGAGCAAACTTTACTACTCTTCTAGTAGAACACGAACGGAAGGTATAGGAACGTCTAGAAAATTAAAGCGCGCCTTCTCGAAAAAGGAGAAAACGAAGAGAAAGCGGAAAAGAGAACAGAAGGGGGATGAACCTTTTCAGATACGCATTTAAAAGCTCATTCTCTTTTCTTTCGGATTCTTACTCGAACTACTTTGCCCTAGAAAGAGAAAATCTGTTCTGAAATCTAAACGCTAAACTTTTCCTTACTAGTCAACCATTCGTTACGGTTAAATGATTCTATTCTTCGGCAAAATTTATTGAAATATTTCAAATGGAAACGGTTCAACGCGAACAAACGCAAAAATTCATTCTGATAGACAATTCAAATTAGACCTTCTCTAAGGAATCGTCGAATTTTATAAAATCACGAAGGAAAATTAGATCAATTTTCAAAGATAAAAAAAAAAAAAAAACGAAAGAAAAAAAAAAAGAAGAAAGCAAAAGTAAAATCAAAAGCAAAAGCAAAAGAAAAAGAACAAGAAACAGAAAATGAAAATAATAAAAGCAAATGAAGAAAAAGAGAAAGGTCGAATATAATATGAAGAATGTCGGCCTCGTTGCTTTTTAAGCCGCGTCTACGTTGCGCACGTGACGTTTGTTGGTGTGGAGGAAAAGATGGTGAAGTAGAAGGGAAAGAAGGAGGAGGAAGAGGAGAAAGAGGAGGAGGATGAGAAGAAGGAGAAGAAGGAGAAAGAGAAGGAAGAGGAGGAGGAGATGGAGAAGGAGAAGAAAGAGAAGGAGGAGGAGGAGAAGGAGGAGGAGGAGGAGGAGGAGCGTGGAGGTCGAAGACGAAGGAAGGAGTTAAGAAAGGCACGAGGGAGAGTGTGTGCGCGCGCGCACGGTCAACGGCAACGGCAACGGCAACGGCAACGGCAACAGCAACAGCAACAGCAACAGCAACGGAGACTATCCGAGGTGCTGGTTGACAGCAACAAATGCCGCGGTGCGGGCAAGACGGGGAGCTCGCGCCCGGGACGCCGGTTGCAGGACCGGCTTGAGATATTACCAGGCAGATGCGGTCGCGCGCTGATCAAAGAAACGCTCCTCACTGAGAGAGATTAAATGGATGCTGGTGC